>NC_133661.1:240432133-240736647 GCF_037893015.1 Macrotis lagotis | reverse complement strand
CAAGGCCCCCTGGCTCTCCTAGCAACTTAGGACACCTTTCCTGCCTCCTGGCCCAGGTTAAAAAATTCCTAGTTAGTGGTGTGAGCTTATTTTGGCCAACAAGTTATATACAGGAAAAATTGGTACCTTAAAAGATAGAATATAAACATTATTAGAACTATAAGCCTCAAATAGAATTTAAGAAACTTTTCAGCTCCAGTTCCAAATTCCAGGCTAACTTTGTCACCTCCTTCTACTCTTTCCCTCTTTGTTTGGATATTAGGTTCTGACCATCTGTGTTAATCATTATTATGCAGAGACTAAACCCAAACTTTGTCTAGGCAGTAAGAACTGCATTTTGCTGGCAATTTCACAATGAAATGAGTACCCTAGAGTCTGATTATATATAGCTTTTCTTACACAGTGGAGTGCTGTCAAGTGCGTAAGTAAAGCCAAGGTCTGTGTCTAGAAAATATTTGATCTGAGAGAGTGGGAACATGGGTCACATCCCACCCTTCCTAAAATAGCCAATTATAAACTTGTCCCAAACAAAGTCACATCCAACCCCCTTTATTCATTAGTAGGTCAAGACTCCTCTAGTAGACCCCCTGTTGCCACTGGCCTCCTTTTATCCCAGATGTTGGTTCTTCAAGGAGGTTTAACCTAATGAAACACAGGCACTAGTGTCAGGTGCTTCAAAGGTCAACTTACTTTAATAATTTAATTTCAACCTTATTTCTATTTTTGTGTGAGTTTTAATAAGGTGCATAATTATTAAAACAATACTACTTATACTTAATTCATAAAACAGGGAGTGGGTCTGGACTGGTCCTGTGATTTCATTAGTACTGGGAACTACTGAATGAAGAAATTCACCCTCTCAATTCAATACTTTCTTTGTAACTTAGAAGCTTTTTTTAAAAACAGTAATTTATTTTTTCAATTACACATAAAAACAATTTTAAATTTTTATAAAATTCTTGAGTTGCAAATTTTCTCCCTCCTCTTCCTAAGATGGTAAGCAATTTGATATAGGTTATATATGTGCAATCATGAAAAACATATTTCCATATTAGTCATGTTGTGGATAAAACAGACAAAAAGAAAAAAACATGAAAAAAATTAAGCAATTGAAAATAGTATAACTTGATCTGAATTCAGACCATCAATTCTTTCTGATGGATAGCATTTTCCATCACGAGTCTTTTGAACTTGCCTTGAATCATTGCATTGCTTAGAAGAGCTAAGTCAATCATAGTTGCTCCTTGCATAATGTTGCTGTAACACTTAAATCTTGAGAACCTACCAGTGCACTGAGAGGTTAAGAGACTTGCCCAATGTCATATAGATAGGATGTCAGAGGTAGGACTTCAACAAGTCTTTTAAAAACACTGGTATCTATGAAACCATGCATTGCAATTTATAGGAATATAAATTACATAATTTTTATACAAATATTAATACATACATATTGGGAGTGAGTGCACAATAATTTTTGGATGATAGAGGTATACAATCAAAAATGTTTGAAGATAACTGATCTCGTAAGAAGAACATTGAATGTGGAGTCAGAAAAACTGAGCTGTGACTGTTCTACATCCTAACTTTGCTTTTTAAGACATTCTTTTCCTCACAGGCTTTTTTTTTTTTTTACCTCTTTTGCTATTTGGCCTAGTCTGTTTTTAAGGTGTTATTTTCTTCAGTATTTTTTGTGTTTCCTTTACCGACTCATTTTTCATGACTTTTTTGCATCATTCTCATTTCTCTTCCCAAATTTTCCTCTCTTATCTGATTTTCAAAATCCTTTCTGAGTTTTTCCATGGCTAAGGTCTAACTTTTTAAGTTAGACAATTAGCAATTGGCAGAAAAAAAAGTTCCCTACCCCTGTTTTTAATACTTGTTGAATTTGATCATTGAATAAAATGGCATTATATGGAATCTTTTATTTCAACTTAATTCGAAAGTTGCCATGAGAATAGAATGAAATAGTATGTATGAAAGCAGCTATTATTAGATATCCAAGAGAATGTTTGTAGATTAATACCCTTTTGAATAGTGCCTTACATTAAATTCTCTGTAATGGATGCTATTTTAAGAACTCAAAAGGTTAGACTTAGTAATTAATTCAACACCAAGTCTAGACATGCTAACAAAATATGATAACAAAACATTTATTAACATTTTTGTAAGTAGGGTCATAGAATATTCTATATGCAATGACTTGATCACAGTCTACTATGCTTAACAAATGTTTCTTTAACAACTCAGTTGAATTAAAATTATAACTGATCAACTGCTTTTTTTACCCCATAGGAAGTTCACAGAAACTCATCTGAAAACCATACCCAGTGATGCATTTGCAAATCTGCCCAACATTTCCAGGATGTAAGTTATACTTTAATATTAAATGAAAAAGCTTTCATTTATCATCTTTAAAAAGTTGTGTAACATCCAAAGAAGTTATTAGTTATATAACGTACTCCATAAAATTTATTTCTATTGGTTTAAAAGTTGTGAAAATCTAACAATACTTGCCTATCGCCACATTCCTAACTTTTCTTTTCTGACTAGAAATGGCAGTTCTAATGTTTTTTTAAAGTTGTAATTAACTAAACTTTGAAAATTAAAAATTAATCCAAATTTGTTTAGTCCTTAGATTTTTCATAACATCCCTTAAAAATGAATGGAATTTCCCAGATAAATGAATAGAATCAAATAGTATTCAATAGTAAATTAATTTCAGAGGCCTCAGGCTTTCCAGTAGAAGAGAGAATACCTTGTAAAAAGAATGTTGAACTCGAAGTTAGAAGTCCTGACTTAATAACTAACTGGATAACTCTGACCCTTCATCTATGAAATGAGGATGAAAATATTTATCCAATCTACCTATAAAGAGATCAAATACAATATGTTGTGAAATAACTGAAAATATTATACAAAACAAGGCTAATATGACCCTTTCCTAAATTATCACTCCTAAATGAACCATTCTTATCATAATACAGTTTTTAAACTTGTTCTGTTCCACAGCAAATTTGTTTGATCCCTGTTATTTATGACCCAAATTCCATGGACCTACAACATATCTATATACCTCCTATCATTCCAATTCTTTTCATATCTTTATCTATCACTTAAAGAGATTTTCTACCCTTTTATTCATCTCTCATATTCCAATCAAAGCCTCAGTAAAATTTCAATGAAAAAAAAAGGCAAAATTTTAACAAGGCTAACTTTTAACATTATACTGAAATTTCTATTAGGTAATTTTTATTTATGTCAGCATTCCTTCCACCAATGCAGCAAGCCCATCCTATGGCCAAAAAGTTCCTCTGTCATTGATCAACTTGATAACAAGTATCTCTGAGCTAAGCTACATTGATCTTCCAATGAAAGACAGATTAATCACTAGGCCCTTATTTGATGTTCTTTCTGATAGAATCCATAAAAGCCCAGAATCATTGATATAGACTTTGAAAACCAGGTTCTCCTCCAGTTCACAATGAGACATCAGAAAGAGAATTTAGTGGAGGAAGTAAAAAATTTGCAAATAAAAAAGAAAGAAAGAAAGAAAGAAAGAAAGAAAGAAAGAAAGAAAGAAAGAAAGAAACTGAAGAAGGAAATGGCAAACTACTTCATTATCTTTGCCAAGAAAACCCCCAGGGGAGTCATGAAAAATCAGACACAAATGAACAATACAATGACAAAAATATCAAGACACCAGATCACATTTGTTTTGCACCTAGCTACTCTCCTTTATTCAAATCACTTCAAAAAATTAAGCACCAACCATGTGCCAAGTGCTCTCCAAAGTGATAGGGATACAAAAAAAGGGGGAAAGACAGTCCCTGGTCTTATGGAGTTTACAATCTAAGTTTTCCAATCTGAGATTGCCTGCCAGATCCCTAAATTTGGGTTCTAAACTGACTAGCTATTTTATAGTAGATCCACAAGGTATGACAAGGATGTAAAGTTTCATGTCTTTGATTGTTTGATTCAATAGAGATGTTCTCACCTGATAAAGCTATCATTTAATTCAGAGTATTACATTAGTTATATTAAATGGAGTGAAATGATCCATTGCCCTCCACCCTTCTTATTTTCCATGAAGAATCTTTGTTACTAGAGTTAGAGGTGATATAGAAGGCACAGGATGCACTGTAAGAAAGCAAGGTCAATGGAAAGAGCACCGGCCTTGGAGTCAGGAGTACCTGGGTTCAAATTTGACCTCAGACACTTAATAATTACCTAGCTGTGTGGCCTTGGGCAAGCCACTTAACCCCATTGCCTTGCAAAAACCTAAAAAAAAAAAAGAAAGCAAGAAGGTAATGTTATGTTGTAAAAAAAATGCTAATTAAAATATAACTCATATAAAGCTCTTAGCCTCGAAAGCAACATTTTACTTCCTTTTAAAGGACTCACCTATTTAGTAAAGGAGTAGATTGATGCTTGATTGAACAAACCCTAGCATTTGTTTTCTCCTCTAAATTCATGATCAATACCCTGTAAATCACACCATCCCAAAATATCACAGAATCTATTCTATTTCATACCTCTAGAGGTCACTGCACTCAGCATATCATCCTGGTGAGAGGGTAGAGAGTCCCTCAGATTAGGGTCATTGATGAGGTCTAATCAGACAAGACTATATGATAATTTCTAGACCTTTTGAGATTGAACTGAAATCTAAAGAAAATCACCCCAAGTTCTCTCCATCTACTAACAAAAGATAAGACTCTTAGGCTTATGAATCTATTGACCCAGTGTTACCTTTGATGGCAGAGGATTGAATTAAATCTGTCATCTTCAACAAGGACACTCAACTTTCTTGGGCCTCAGATTCCTCTGCTGTAAAAATGAGGGGGTAGACCAGATAGCCCTGAAGTTCTTTTCAGCTTAATCTAATTCCTAGGATGTAGCTAGATAGCCCAATGGATAGAGCACTAAACCTTAGTTCAGATTCAGCCTCAGACAATATCTATAGGACCTGAATAAATTACTTAACCTCTGTCTGCCTAAATTTCTTCAACAGCAGAGGATAATAATAACACCTATCTCCTAGAGTGGTTTTGAGGAACAAATGATACCATTTGTAAAGTGATACATAATAGATACTTGGGAAATGCTTGTTTCTTCTTCTCTATCTCCAAGCCCCAAATTCAAAAATATCCTTAAATAATGGGGGGGGGGGGGAAGAAATGAGATGCTGAATATGTGTGAGAGGTGAGAGGGATAGAGGAATGGAATAAGGCAATTCCAATAAAGTTGCATACTTTTTTCCTGTCCCAACTATGCAGGTTATAATTCCCTTCCCTCTACCCCCTCCTCAACAATAAGAAGAAAACCTAGAGGAAGAGAAAGGGCAAAGTGGTTGTAAGATTAAAGAGGGAAAAGAAGAGAAGAAAAAGGAGAAGAGAACAGAAAGGAGGAGAATGAAATAGCTTTCTCTCTCCTGTAAGAGGGAGAAAGCTTCCTAACCAATTTAATTTCAAGAAGGGTATTCCTATGTCTCAAAAAGATAGTCTCAGAAGTACTTGTTAGTACTTAGGTGGTACTTGGCTTGCCATTCCCAAATTTTCAGATTGAGCTGAAAATAGATTGAGATGTCACTCTACATTGGTAAAGCAATTCGCTTCTTCCAATCAGGTTTCTCCTTGCTTTCCTTCTACAATCATCATCTAGAAATTACACATTTTTTCCATTTTGTTTTTAAGTATATTTAGTTTTTAGTTTATTTAGAGATTTAAATTTCACTCTAACCTTTAGCTTATATAAATGAATAAACAAAATTAAAGATCACAGCAATATATGAAAAGACTACAAAACTTATAGTTTTATAATGATAATTTTAAGTGCTCAAAAAACCCCCTAATATAAAGTTCTTAGTAGCTCTGTTGAGTTGCCATGTTGTGGCAACCTTTACTAATTCAGTCAATTAACCAAAGATTACAAGAGCACAAAGATTCTGATTGCTATCACCAGGATTTAATTCATACTTGTTCAGCTCTTTTTATTTTATGGTAGGAACCAAGAAGAAAATTTCCAATTTGGCAACTTTTGGCAACAAGGGTACAAATTCACTCAAGTAAACAAATAAAATTGGTATCTGTATAGTCCTGTAAACTAGTTATCCAAATCATATCCAAGCAGTTTCCCAAGCAAAAGTTATGTTTCAAAAGATAAACAATTTCTTTTCATTAAGTTATGCTTTAAATTTGCTTTAAATTCAAAAGCAAGAATTTTTTTTGAAAAGAATCACAGTTCTTAAATCTTAACAGTTGTCCTGACTTCATTTGCTTACTTTGACATGGAGAAGGACCTATTTTTTCATTCTTATTATAAGAATTTTATAATATGTCTCATGGTCAGGACTGATCTGAAGCAAGAGATTAAAAATGGAAATCTGCACCTAAAATTCTTAAGATTTTTCAGGCAGGGGCAGCTAGGTGGCTCAATGGAAAGAGCACCGGCCCTGGAGTCAGGAGGACCTGATTTCAAATCAGACCTGAGACATTTAATAATGATCTAGCTGTGTGACCTTGGGCAAGTCACTTAACCCCATTGCCTTGCAAAAAAACAAAAAACAAAAAGAAGATTTTTCAGGGAGAAGAAAGGAGAAAGGGCTGAGAGGTAAAGTGATTTACCCAGAGTCATATCATCAGAATACTTCAGAGATGAATTTTTTTTTGCAAGGCAATGGGGTTAAGTGGCTTGCCCAAGGCCACACAGTTAGGTAATTATTAAGTGTCTGAGGTCAGATTTGAACTCAGGTACTCCTGACTCCAGGGGCAATGCTATCCCCTAGAGAAGAATTTTAAACCCAGGACTTCCTAACTCTCGATCCACTGTGGAAAAGACTATGAACTGATTTTTTTTCCTTTCTAGAGGGATTAGTGTCAGAATCTCCATCATCTTCCTGATTTGGAATTCTCTACTCTAAACTCTGCTAGGGATATATGTAGTTCTATGTTCTTTTTATTAGAGAACTTCTATAGAAACTATCAAAGAATCAAAGAACGTTTACTGTGCTTTTACTGTATACCAGGATACATGTTAAGTGCTGAGGATGCCAAGAAAGGCAATTATATGGTTCCCTGCTCTCCAAGAGTTTAAATTCTAATTGGAAAGACAATATGTAAATAACTAAATATGCACAAGCCTATATAGAATAGATAAAAGGTAGCTCAAAGAGCAATTGGGGGGATCAAGAAAAATCTCCCTGCTGGAGATGAGATTTGATCAGAAACTTAAAAAGAAGCCAGAAAACTAAGGGGCAGATGCAAGGGAGAATATTCCAGGTTTGGAGAGGGAGGGGCAGCCAGGGTAAAGGCACAGAGATGGTTATAGCTAGATCAGAAGGTATGGCAAGGAGAATTATATGTTAGAAAACTGGAAATGTTGGGAAGGGGCCAGGTTTTGAAGTGCTTGAAATGCCAAAGAGATGGCATCATATTTGATCCTGAAAATAATAAAGAGTCACTGGAATCTGAGATGCCTGTTTTAGGACATCCTTTTCCAAATATCCAAAAGGCAGTCGGTGATGTGAGACTAGAGAGACTAGGATCTCTCTCAAAACTAAAGCTGAGAGAAGCCACAAAGGGACCCAGTGAGGCAGTTTTCCTACTCAAGGTAACTGGGAAAAGAGCAGAAAGGCTCTGCTCCCCTGGGTCGGAGAGGCAGCCTGCCAGAGGGGTGACCCACCAGAGCCAAAGAACCTCAGCCTCCCGGAGGCAGCCCCAGGGTGCTGGGAGTCTCAGCTCACAGCAGCAGGGGAGTCTCCTGAGCTGCACCCCGAGGAGCACCCGGCACAAAGTGGGAGAACAGCGGGGGACCTCTGCCAGAGCAAGCACGTGGAGCCCAGACCTCAGGGCACACAGCAAGCAGCATCCTCTTTCCCCAGCCCTGATCCAGGAAACAGAAGCAGGTGGAGCCGGTAAGCAGGAGCCCCCAGGGCATGAGCCCATTGAGCTGAGGAAGGGGAGTGAAGAGAGACTGCCTAGCTCTGTCCTCTGCCCCTGAAACAGGACTCAGGGGCTCTGACCACATTCAGATCTGGATTGCAGTCTAGGCCCCCCCCCCAATAGAACAGCAGAGCCCCCCCCCCTCACCTCAGCCCCATGGCAGAGGGGGGGTGCTTATGGTCATTCACAGACCAGAAGGGAGGACAGAGCCTCACACACTGAGACCCTTGTGGGAGTGTCCGAAAGGCTCGGGAAGCACCCCCAAAACAGGCTAAGCCTGGGAAAATGAGCAAGCAGAGAAACAAGAGGAACACCATTGAGAAATATTTTGCAAATGAGCCCAAGAAGGACCAAAATACTCAGTCTGAAGATGAGGAAGCACAAGCTCCTGCATCTAAAGACTCCAAGAAAAAACAGAAATTGGGCTCAGGCTATGACAGAGCTCAAAAAAGACTTTTAAAATCAAATGAGGGAGTTGGAAGAAAAACTGGGAAAAGAAAGGAGTGAGATGCAGGAAAAACATGAAAATGAAGTCAGCAGCTTAGTCAAGGAAATCCAAAAAAATGCTGAAGAAAATAGCATGCTAAAAACCAGCTTAGGTCAAATGGATAAAACAGTTCAAAAAGTTATTGAGGAGAAGAATGCTTTAAAAAGCAAAATTGGCCAGATGGAAAAAAAGATAAGAAAACTCTCTGAGGAGAACAAATCCTTCAGACAAAGAATAGAATTCAGGGAGATTGATGAATTTAACAGAAATCAGGAATCAATACTTCAAAACCAAAAAAATGAAAAATTAGAAGAAAATGTGAAATATCTCATTGAAAAAAACAACTGATATGGAAAACAGACTTATGAAAGATAATTTAAAAATTATTGGAATACCTGAAAGTCATGATCAGGAAAAGAGCCTTGACATCATTTTCAAAGAATTACTACAGGAAAATTGCCCTGATGTTCTAGAAGCAGAGGGCAAAATAGAAATGGAGAGAATCCACCAATCCCCCAGAGAAAGAGATCCCAAAAAAAGCAACCCCTAGGAATATTATAGCCAAGTTCCAGAACTCCCAAGTCAAAGAGAAAATATTACAAGCAGCCAGAAGGACACAGTTCAAATATCGTGGAGCTGCAGTCAGGATCACACAGGACTTAGCAGCAGCTACATTGGAAGCTTGTAGAGCTTGGAATCCAATATACCGGAAGGCAAGAGAGCTTAGAATGCAGCCAAGAATGAACTACCCAGCAAGGCTGAATGTCCTCTTCCAGGGAAAAAGATGGACTTTGAATGAAGCAGGGAAATTTCAAATGTTCCTTTTGGAATGGCCAGAGCTGAACAGAAGGTTTGATCTTCAGATACAGGACTCAGGTGAAGCATGGAGATTGGAGGAGAGGGGGGAAATATGAGGGACTTGAGGATGAACTGCATGTATTCCTGCATAGAAAAATGACACTGATAATACTCATATGAACCTTCTCAGTTAATAGAGCAGGTAGAGAGAGCTTTTATAGTTGAAGCACAGGAGAAAGCTGAATTTGAAGATAAAATATGGTGTAAAAATGGAGTCAACAGAAAAAAAAGGGAAATGGAATGGGAGAAAGAAAAAGGAGAGGGGGAATAGTCCAAGATATTTCACATAAGGTTTTTTTTTTATTACAATGAGCTATTGCAATGATATGGAAGGGGGGGGGAGGCAAGGGGGAATGAGGGATAATTTGCTCTCATCAGAGATGGCTAGGAGAGGAAAGAGCAAATATACTCAATGGGGTATAGACATCTGGAGTAAGAAGGAGCGGGGAGCAGGCGGAAGGGGTGCAGATGTGAATAAAAGAGGAGAGGATGGACCATGGGGGGAGAGTGGCCAGATATAGCACATTTTCTTTCTTACTTCTTGCAAGGGGCTGGGAATGGAAGGCCTGCCCAGGACCACAGGGCCAGGTGGATTCTGGGCCTAAGGGGTGGTATGGGGGCTCAGGGCTTCTTGGCCCCAGGACCAGGGATCTGTCTGCTGTGCCACTCAGCGACCCTACAGCAGAGTCAGAGTGAAAGGAGAGAGAAAATAGAGTACATGGTAGTGGAGAAATAAGAAAGGAGGGAGCTGCGATCAGCAATGGCAACAGTGGAAAAATATTGAAATAACTTTTGTGATGGACTTATCATAAAGAATGAGATCCACCCATGACAGAGTTGTTGGTGTTGGAACAAAGACTCAAGCACATTTTTTTTTATGATTATTTGTGGGAGGGTGCAGGGCAAGTAGGGCTGGATGGCCTGCCTGGGGCCACATAGCGGAGTAATCTTTGGGTGTCTGGGGCCGGATTCGGACCCAGGTGCTCCTGGCTCAAGGGCCAATGCTCTGTCTGCCACCCAGCCACCCCTACTATTATTACTATTTTATTTTATTTTGGGTCTTTTTTTTCTTTCTTTTTTTTTGGTTTTTGCAGGGCAGTGGCTTGCATGTCACACAGCTGGGTGATTGTTGGGTTTATGAGGCTGGATATGGACTCGGGTGCTCGTGGCTCCAGGGCTGGTGCTTCGTCCATTGTGCCACCTGGCCATACCTACAATTATTACTATTATTATTTTTTATTTTAATTTTTTCTCTCCCCTTACTTTTTTTGCTCAAACAAGTCTCTATATTCATGGGGGAGGAGGAGTATTTTGTTTACTTGTAAACAAGAATATTTTATTAATGTAAAAAAACATTTGTACAAAATGAGAATAAAAAAAATAAATTAAGAAAATAAAAATAAAAATAAAAAAATAAAAAAAACCTAAAGCTGAGAATCATATCTAAAGTTTATAATTGAACTCATGAGAACTCATAAGGACAATCAGTGTTTGCTGAACTAGTATATTGGTTCTCTATTTTTTAGGAATGCTTTTGAGAACTATAGGATAAAAGATCAGAGTTAGAAGAAACCTCTAAGTTCAGCTAATTCAACCTCCTTAATTTTCCAAATTAAAAAAAAAATGAAGTGTAGAGAGATAAAGTGAATTGCTCCAAGTGGAACCAAGAGTAAATGACAGAATTAGAGGTTGGACACAAGGTCTCTAACTCCAAATGTAATGTTCTTTCCATTCTGTCAGAATGCTAAACAAGATACTGTAGCAGTAAAGCCAATATGCCCATCTAGGGAGATACATTTTTGCCCTTTAAAAAGACACCGTACTACTCAATTTTTTTTCTTACTTCAAAAAGGTAAAAGATAGAGAGCCAAGCTGTGTGGCCTTGGGCAAGCCACTAAAGTCCTGTCCCTGACACATGGGCTATGGGACCCTCGGCAAAGTTGTTTAATTCTGGCTAATTCTCTCAAACAAAAAGTTGTAGAATAGATGTCACTCTACATTGGTGAAGCAATTCCTTTCTTCCAATTAAATGATAGCTCCAGTGCAAAAGCACCCAGACAACCCCAAAACTAAATTCTATCCATATCCAGTGAAATTACTTTGTTTTAATACCCCTCCTTTCATCATGTTTTCTCCACTGACTCTCCACATGGTATTTAATTCTTTTTTTTTGCTGCTATTTTTGTTTATTTTAATTTTCAAAATTCACTTTTATAAGATTTTTAAGTTCCAAATTTTTCTTTCTTTACTTCCCTCCCTTTCTCCCTCCCCAAGATATCAAAGAGTATAATCATATTAATCATATTTCCACATTAGTCATGTTATGAAAGAAGAATTCAAACAAAAGAGGAAAAGAAAAAACAAGAAAAAAAGTGAAAAGAGTATGCTTTTATATGTATTTGGATTCCATAGTTCTTTCTCTGGATGTGAATAGCATTTTCCATAATGAGTCTTTTAGAATTGTCTTAATCAGTATGTTGCTGAGAAGAGCTAAGTCATTAGCTGATCATTACACAATGATGCTATTACTATGTACAGTGTTCTTCCATTTCTGCTCCCTTCACTTAGCAGCCATCATATAAGTCATTCCTAGATTTTCTGAAATATGCCTACTTATTATTTCTTATAAACAATAGAATTCCATTATATTCATTTGCCACAACTTGTTCAGTCATTCCCAAATGATAGGCATGCCCTCAATTTTCAGTTCTTTGCTTCCACAAAAAGAACTACTATATTTTTGTACATGTGGGCCTTTTCCATTTTTTATGATCTCTTTGGGATGCAGACCCAATAGTAGTATTACTGAATCAAAGAGTATGCTCAGTTTTATTGCTCTTTGGGTACAGCTAGTATGTATCAGAGGTGGTACTTAGACCCCAAGTCATCCTTATTCTAAGATCATATGTTTGCTAAGACATAATGGGTCTCATTTTAAACACTGCACCCTTGATTTTGATTTCCTTTAATAAAGTTTCCTATTTCTTATTATGATGACTTTGGGAGGGAGTGCATTGGGTAATATAGATTGTTCTAGATTTCATTGGTATAGCATATCCTTGGTATTAAACTACTTCCATTGATGCAGTTTAACTATTTATTAGAGTCTTTAATTTAGAATCTTAGCAAATTGTGTGAGTGATACTGAGAGGATAAATGATTTAACTGGAGAACCACAGCCAGTATACAAAGAGACATAATTTGAACCCAGATCTTCCTAATTTTTAAGGCCAGTCCTCTATCTATCTAACATAATAATAACTAGCATTTATACAGTTCTCTAAGGTTCACAAAATGCATTATAAATATTATCTCAATTATAACTATAACTCTGAGAGGAAGATACTATAATTATTCCTAATTTACAGATGAAGAAACCGAGGATGAGAGAGGTTGATTGATTTGCCCAGGACCACACAAAAGTGTCTGAGGCTAGATTTGAATTCAGATCTTCCTGACCCCAGGTTCAGCACTCTTATTTTCTGGGCCACCTAGCTGCCTCATATAGACACTCATGCTCTTCAGTTCAGATGAAAACTGTTCTCAGTTGCTAAGGCCAAAAATCATTACCCCAGTGGTTAACTTTCTGGTGATGAGTCAACTTCTCTGAATTTTGATAGACCAGTCCTCAGTGGACAGATATCACAAAGTCTGCACTTGAAGGACCTGCTGGAACTTACATGGTAGAATTAAAATTTCAATTACTGTTATGGAAATGCTTGCTTTGTTCTGTAAATTGAAAATAAGATAAAATAAGAATATGATATATATATATATACAAATAAAAGACAATAGCAAATATTCATCAAAGATCACCTGTATAAAATTTAGCACTGAAGGAGATACAAAGTTAGATAATTTACTCTCTAGTAGAGAGATTTGGAGTAATACAGATAGAATACAGAATTTATTATATTACATAATGAGAGGATTTTTTAAAAAATTCTTTTATTTATAGGTCATATTCTTTCCCTTCTCTCCTTTCCTTCCAATTAACTCCCCCCCATCCATCTCATACATCCCTCATTGAGAAATAGTAAATGTTTTAGATTAGAAAAAGTGCTTCATGAGACCTGAATATGGTTTTGGCATAAGGGATCATGGTATTACTAAGGAAAGTTTGTGTCTATGTATTTATGTATGTATGTATACATACAAACATATTAAAGTTGTAATGTTATAATATCTGGAGTTCTTGGGTTATGGGTTGCCCATAAATTAATAGTATGTTTTAAATTTCATAACTATTAATTTTCCTTTTTGTCTTATATTTTTGTGGTGTTTAGCTACTTATCCATAGATGTAACTCTACAAAGTCTGGAGGCCCATTCATTCTACAATTTGAGTAAGATGACTCATATGTAAGTATAACAAAAAAAAACACAAACTCGAATATTTAATAGGAATAATGTCTCAAGCTATGGTGAGCATCATTAATCCATATTTTGTTTTATACATACATAGACACACAATTAATTTAAGTATTTCCGTATTTCCAGACTCTGAAAATATATAGCACCTATTCCTATTAAAACATACTAGAGAGCAAAGGAATAAATGGAGCTTACCTTAAAATGAGAAGTAGCATTTATCTAAAACCATCAGCAAACATTATGTGTAATAAGGTTAAGTTAGAAACTTTCCCAAAGCATTCATGCATCAAGCACGGTTGTCTATTATCACCTCTAACATTTAATATGGTACTAGAAATGTTATTTATAGCATTAAGAGAAGAAAGATAAAGGAATTAGAATAGGCAATGAGGAAACAAAACTATCACTCTCTGCAGATATGATGTTATACATAAAAAAATCCCAAAGAATCAACTAAAAAACCATTTGAAATTATTAACATCTTTAGCAAAGTTGCAGGATGCAAAATAAGCCCACATAAATTAACACCATTTCTATATATTACTAACAAAGTCCAGCAGGAAGAGATAGAAAGAGAAATTTCATTTAAAAATAATTGTAGACAATATAAAATCTTTCTTAGTCTACCTGCCAAAACAAACCCAGGAACCATATGAATATAATTACAAAACACTTTTTACACAAATAAAGTCAAATCTAAACAGCTGAAAAAATATTAATTACTCATGGGTAACCTGAGTCAATATAGTTAAAAGGACAACTGTACCTAAATTAATCTATTTATTCAGCACCATACCAATCAATCAAAAAGTATAATAAACTTCATCTGGAAGAACAAAAGCTCAAGGATATTAAGGAATTCAATGGAAAAAAAGTGAAAGATGATCTAACTGTACCAAATCTCAAACTATATTATAAGTACTAATTATCAAAGCAATTTGTGACTGGCTAAGAAATAGAATTGGTGGATCAGTGAAACAGATTAGGTACAAATTACATTATAGTAAATGACCATAGTAATCTAGTAAATGATAAACTCAAAGATTCAAGCTTTTGGACAAAAATTCATTTAAGAAAAACTGCTAGGAAGACTGGAAAACAGTATGGCACAAACTGAGTATAAAACAATATTTCCTAATGTATACCAAGATAAGGTCAAAATGGGCACATGACTTACAAATAAAGGGTGATACCATAAGCAAATAAAGAGAGCATGGAATAGTTTATCTGTCAGATTTATGGATAAGAGAAGAATTTAGGACCAAAGAAGATATAGAGAGCATTATAAAATGTAAAATGATAGTTTTGATTATATAAAATTAAAAAGTTTTTACATAAACAAAAGCAATACAACAAAAATTATAAGGAAAGCAGAAAACTGGGGAAAATTTTTGCAACAAATATCACTAATAACGGTCTCATTTCTCAAATATATAAAGGACTGAATCAGATTTATAAAAATACAAGTCATTCTCCAATTGATAAATGGTCAAGGATATGAACAGGTAGTTTTCAGACAAAAAAAATCAAAGCTATCTATAGTCTGAGGTACCATCTCACATCTATCAGAGTAGCTAATATGACAAAAGAAGAAAATGTTGAATTTTGGAGGAGATGTGGGAACACTAATACATTGTTGGTGAAATTTTGAACTGACCCTACCATTCTGCAAAACAATTTGGAACTCTGTTCAAAGGGCTATAAATCTGTACACACCCTTTGATTTAGTAATACTACTGTTAGGTCTATAACACAAAGACATCCAAAAGAGGAAGAAAGGACCTATTTGTAAAAAAGTGCTTACAGCACCTTTTTTATTATGGTTAAGAATTCAAAATTGATTGGGAAACAGTTAAGCGTGGGGTGGAATATGATTTGGGGTTTTTTTTTTTTGCAAGGCAATGGGGTTAAGTGATTTGCCCAAGGTCACACAGCTAGGTAATTATTAAGTGTCTGAGGCTGAATTTGAACTCAGGTCCTCCTGACTCCAGGGCAAGTGCTCTATCCATTGTGTCACCTAGCTGCCCTCCTAGGAATATGATTGTAATTGAATATCATTGTGTTATAAGAAATGATAAGCAAGATGGTTTCAGAAAAACCTGGAAAGACTTTCATGAACTGATGCATAGTTAAGTGAACTGAACCAGGAGAAGGTTATACACAGGAACAGTAATATTGTATGATGAGCAACTATGAATGACTTAGCTATTCTTAGCAATATATTAATCCAAGACAAAAAGGACTAATGCTGAGCTTACTATCCACTCCCAGAGAAAGAACTGATATTGCTTGAATAGACTGAAGCACCTCATTTTATACTTTATTTTTCTTTTATTGAAGTTTTCTTGTACAAAATGACAAATATGGAAATATTTTACATAAATGCAAAAGAAATATTTCTAGGCTCTCTGACTTAGTAGTTTAGTATTCTTCTTTAGGACATAACAGTTATGGCCAAAAAACCCAAATTCTTCACCTGGCTGAATTTTTTTACCTGCAATTAACCCTCTGTACTCTACCAGGTTAGTCCTCTGATGACAGATCTCAAATTCAGTAGGGCCTTTCAGAGCATCATATGGTAAGTTTAACATTTCTTGAAGCAAAATTTTTAGAAATCTAGCAAAGAGATGGTGTCTCTTCTGATAATGCAACTTATGCTTGGGTAATAGTTATTTCTATGATTTATTCAGTCTCATCTCTACTTAACATTCATAACATGAAGTCCTAGGGAATAAGCAATTATTCTCTGGGGCATAATTTCCAACTTAACTCTCCATGCCTGACTGGCATAATGAGATTACCAGGATTGGAGGGTCAAAAGTTATCTAAAAGAGCAAGATTAAATAAAACTCTACATGTTTATTGCTGGTATTATGAATAGCTTACTGTTTCTTTTTCTATCACTTCTCTTAAAGATCCCACAGGGAAAAATTGTCAATGTTTTTCTTTTTAATTTTAAAATCATAACCTTTAAAAGCCTTAATTTCCTCATATGTAAAATGAAAATACTGAATGTGCTGATCTCTGGAGACTTTGCACCCCTCAATCTAGGATCCCTTGGGTATCCCCCCACTATGTAGGATAATTATCTCTCAGAATAAATGACAAATGACAAATAGTACCAGAAAAAACTGTACATTAGGTTAAAAGAGTTTAGATTACTTTGGGATCTGAGACAACCATATTCTCAAATTCTGTCAGCTATGATATAATCCATGTTCTATAACATCAAAAATTGGAGAGAGAAATAACTTTTAACTGGAGTGTGTGTGTGTGTGTGTGTGTGTGTGTGTGTGTGTGTGTGTATGTGTGTGTGTGTGTTTGTGTGTGAAGGTATCTAGATGTTCAATTAAGGGCATAGACAGACTTCTTGTGACACCTGACTCAAAATGTCAAAATCATTTAATGTTCTTTTAATGTTCAATTACAAGACTGCTTATAGAATCAAAGAAACAAAAGTTTAGTCTGGACAGCAGTTGTTTCCATTGCAAAGATACCTATTATGGGAAGGGAATCTTTATGAAATATTGTTCTCTAGGGATGGGAAGGTAAGTGATTCTAGAATTTTAACTTTCATCATTTGGATTAGTTTAGTCACTTTAAAAATCACTTTAATTTATCCTCATTAGAAGCATAGGAGTTAGATCTGGAAAGGATATTTAAGTATTTATTTAGGCCAATTCTTTATTTGCAGGTTGAGAAATTGAGTCTCAGATAAATTAAATGATTTGTACAAAGAAACCTATTTTAGAGGGAACAGAGCTGGTATTCAAATCCAAGTGCTTAAGCTCCAAATCCAAGCTACTTTATGTACCCTTTTTTGAGATAACTAGGAGGCTCAGTGGATAGAAGATGGGGACTGGAGTTGGGATGATCTTCATTCAAATATGGTCTCAGATGCTTCCTAGTTGTGTGGGCAAATCTCATCCCTGGCATGCCTCAGTTTCCTCAACTATAAAATGGGGCAATAATAGCATCTACCTCCCAAGATTGTTGTAAGGATAAAATGAGGTAATAATTGTAAAGTACTTAGGATAATAGTTAATATTTATTAACTATTATTTACAGCATGTTTTATAAAATTTCTTTATTTGCCTTAGCTGTTTGTTGGGTTGGTTTTGTTTTGTTTTTTGCCTCTTCCAAACATTGCTTCAGCCCTTTTTCAAATCTCTCTGACTCCAAATTTTGGGGTTCTGATTATTCCTTGAACTACTAGCATTTTTTAAATTGCTAATGTTTTTCCATCGCTATCCTGGTGTTTATGCATCAAATAAAGAAAGGCAAATAAAATGGGCATTTGTATAAAGTAAAGAACTTAACAATTCTTTTAATTAATAAGAAGATGTTTGTTGGAGTTCCCAAGGAAGTTATATCCAGGCTTAGAATAGCTTAGGAATAAAAGTTTGTGAGTATAAAAGGGGAGGCTTCACCATACTTTGAGTTTAGTCATTAAAAATTGGGAAATTATATCTGCTAATCTATGAAACTTTGAAAGGTCCAATATTTTAAAGATTTAATTATATTTATATAATGAATGAAATAATTCTAATGAATTCTTTTAAAAATTTTTTTAAATTTATTTTTTGCAAAGCAATAGGGTTAAGTGATTTGCCCAAGGCTGCACAGCTAGGTAATTATTAAATGTCTGAGACTGGATTTGAACACAGGTCCTCCTGACTCCAGGGCCGGTGCTCTATCTACTACAACACCTAGACACCCCAATTCCAATGAATTCTATTGAAATAAAAGGTACTGCTCTCAGGAACAGCTTTAGAATGGACTTTTAAAAAGCATAAATAAATAGGAGATTTATAACTTTTTAGGTCATTGAAATGAATACATCATGTCATACAATATAGAACCGTTGTGGTTATCTAGAGTAAATAAGCTGAATGTCTTAAAACTGAGGACTAAGATTCAGGTTGGACTGAGGTCTAGGATATAGTAAACAGTTAATAAATATTTATTGATTTATTGAAAATAAATATAAAACTTAGTTCCAGTAGATTTTTTAATGTGAAAATGTGACTGTCTCCTAGAGAGCTCAGAATTATAGAACTTTAAAACACAATCTATCTCATGATGTGGTCTGCAATGCAAGTGTTTTCTTGAATCTTTTTTCCAAACCCAGAGATTTGTAAACTTCCCTGAACTGAAAATTGTTATGTTTATATAAAAAGCACAAGATGCTAGGATATAAATACTTTCTTTGTTTATATGATTATTTTCTCTTCTCTTGTTACACAATGTTTTTGGAGTCTTGGTGGCAAAATAAACATTCAGTGGTGAATATCAAAGTACCATAAAACCCTACTAATTATCAAAATCTGTGATAATTCAGACAATATGTCTTGGGGTTTTTTTTGAATTTTCAAAAATCTTAGTGGGAAATAAGGGAAATTTAACCCTCAAAAAATCAGTAACTCTTTAAAACCCAGGACTTCAGAAACTAAAAAATTCTTTGAATATATATTAAATTGACTTAAGCAATTAATTTCTGTTTGTTAAATGATTTTTAATTCATTATTGCTTACTGTAATTTTTTTGTTATAGCTATTATATGACACAATAAACCAAAGTAAAATGGTATTAAGTAAAGTGACATAATTTAATGAAAAATTGCAAATTATAATAAGTTTATAATGGATCAAGTCCTTTAATATGCAAAAGTTAATTGATTGATAGACACAACACACATGTGTATATATAGTGTGTGTTTATATCTACACACACATATATATGTTTATATATATGTGTATATATTATACACACACACACACACACACACACACACACACACACACACACATATATATATACACACACAGATAAGGATTTCGTTTATAAAGGGAACTCTCAGGAAAGTATATTTCTTCTCTCCATGCAGGTCAGCATCCTCTCTACAATTTGGAAAATTGCTTGAAATGGATAGGTCAACTGACTTGCCAAATAGTCAGATTATGCCAAAACATGTCTGACACAAGTCTACCTGACCTACTAAATAATTAACATAGCTTTATATTATACTATTATATAATATATCATTTATTATTCAATTATATTATGTTATATTGTCATACTGTGCTATTCCTATTATCAAAGCAAAGATTCTATAATTCAAATTTTTTCCTATAGCTATGACTGGATATATGTATAAGCACACACATATCATCACTTGGAAAATTATATTCATATGTTAGTCATTATTTATTCTTTAACAAGTGCCAAAACTCAGAAAGCTCTTTATTTTATCAGGTAATTCTAAGAACTAAGAACCAAGAAGTTCAATATGATTATTCTCTTTCTTTGAATATATATATGTATGTGTATATATATATATATATATATATATATATATATATATATATATATATATGGAGATAACTTTAAGAAGTAAAATAACTTGGGGCAGCAAGGTGGCACTAGTCTCAGGCACTTGACACTTCCTAGCTGTGTGACCTTGGGCAAGTCACTTGATCCTGACTACCTCCCATCCAGGGCCATCTCCAGTCATCCTGATTGATATCTGGTCACTGGACCCAGATGACTCTGGAGGGTAAAGTGAGACTGGTGACTTAGCACAGCTCCCTCACTCAAATCCAGTTCATGTGCTTATCATGGCATCATCTTCCTGATGTTGTCTTTGAGAACGAAGGACAAAACTCATTATCATCATCATCATCATCATCATCATCATCATCATTGAATATTGAAAGTCAGACTAACATCCCCACTATTCTAAATAGAACACTTTTAAAAGAAAACAAAGTATGTCAGTTTGAGAACTACAACATCTGATTAATGATTTTGGAGTTCGTTTTGTAGTTAATGAGTTTTTCATTGACTGAATTTCTTTTTTAAAACAACTTCCAAAGTCATTTTTAATTTTTTCCCCTTAAAATAGTATAAGATTATCTAGTGCTTATGAAGGTTTGAGAATGATTGCTCCATTTGAGCAGGTGCTATTCAAGTTTCTCTTAACCCAGAGTTGTCCCTGTGTGTTCTGTCTTGTGCTGAAATTTTCTTTAGTTACAGTTTCTCTGTCAATTCACCTCCACCCTTGCCTGGAATCTTAGTTCAACTTCATTATTTCCATCAATTTAGTAACACAAGCCAAACTCAAGTGGAACAATTCAGGGTCAACTAAATATTTTAGAGGAATAATTTCACTAGAGAACATTTTTCTTAATTGCTATACCCCTAGCTAATGATTTCTAGTTCTCTACCTCTTCTTTCTACTCCTTTCCTATCTATTTAATTCCCCTTATTTTCTCACCAACTCCATTTACCATCAGGTTTGATGAATTTATGCTTCTGCCACAATACTGATTTCATTGGGCAAGTAGATTTCTCAAGAGACCTTTTCCTGGCTCTTCCTGGGGTTTAGGATGGATATTTGGAAAGAAAAAGAGACTGTAGACTCTGATGTTTGATTAAATCAACAAAATATGCCAAATTAGTCTGCTGATTTGCAGTAACCCTGCCCATTAGGCAGTGAACAGTACCACATTCAATCTGAATTTCTATTTTATTTTAAATTTAATGAAAAATTAAAGAGTAACATATTAAAAAGTTATTGTACAAAGATCTCTTTTTTTCAGAATAAGAAGATAGGGAAATAATGGAAAACGATAAATAAAGTATAGCACAAGTGATCAAGCAAGTGCTTTCTTCAGAGTTGTCGTAGTTTAGAATTAAGTAATATTAAAGGTATAGATAGCACAGTACATAGAGTACTAACTTTGAGTCAAGAAGATCTGAATATGTTACCCTGAGTAAATTATTGAATCTCTTTCAGCCTGAGTTTTCTCATAAGTAAAATGGGGGTAAAAAAATAATAACCCCATAATGTTATTGTGAAAGTCAAATATGAGAATGTATATAAAGAGCTTTGAAAACTTTAAAGCAATATAATAAATAACAATAATGATGATGGCAATTATATGACAATAATTATAATAATCATAATCATTATTGTTATTGTTTTAGTGAGAAGGTATCTTGGAGATTATCTACTCCAATGTTCTCAGTTTGCAAATGAATAATCCAAGGTTCGTGGAAGGTTGTGATGCATAAGCCAATAACCAGTATTAATCATTTGGTTCAAGAAGTCTTAAAACTTCAAGTACAGTTTTCTTTCTAATGTACTTAAATAGAGGGCCCATGTTTTCTAATTCTTTTGTCTTTTATAGCATGTAGGCATGTAGGAGCTCAGTAACATAGATAGAAATATAAAAAATAGATTGTATGTTTCTGCCACCTTCCAACTCTTTATACTAGGTAAATGGTTTGGAGTGAAGGAGTTAAAAGAACCATGAAGAGAGTAGGAAAGTTGTGAAATCAAGACTGGATATAAATGGCTGAACCAGAAATTGCTTATTTTTTATTGAGAAAGGAAGATGATGCAATTTAAATGAGATCTTTAAGCTTTGTTCTTTATGTATATAGTTCTTCTATGTTGGGTTGAAGTTCTGAAGAGGGATAAGGGAATTGAGATGGTTTGGGATGTTGGACATAGACAGGTGTTGTTCATCTTTTTTATGTTTTGGACACTTTCAGCATTCTAGTTAAACCTCCAGACCCATTTTCAGAATAATGGTTTGAAATATACAAAATAAAATATGTAGGATTACAATGGAAGCCAATTATATGTATTGAAATACAGTTATCAAGATATTATTTTTAAAAAACCAAATTCTTTGAGCTACTTGACTATAGAGCAAGATTTGAATGCAGGCACCTCTTTTCTGGCCTCTGTAGAGTAAAGAACATCAATATAGGTATAAGGAGACAAAAGAATCTTATGGTATTGGAGATGGAAGGAACTAAGTAAGATCTGGTCTAATCCTTACAACATCCCTAACAAATGGTTGATCACTTGAAAATGTCTAGTAAATAATTAACTCATCCTACTTTTGAAAATACTCATTATTATGTTTTCCCTAAAATTCCATTGCTTTCATTCTTTAGTTCCTAGTTCTATGCTATGAATCCAACCAGAACAAATTTAAATTTTCTTCTTCAAAGCAGCCTTTCAAATACTGGAAGGTGGTTATCATATTTCCTCAATGTTTCTTTTCTCCAGCATAAACTCCATTCCCATTCCTTCAACTAATCCTTATATGGCATAGTTCCCTCTTCTCTCTCTCTATCCTAATCCCTCTCCTCTGTATATATTCCAGTTTGTCAATATCCTTCCTAAAATATAGCATCCAAAACTAAACATAACACTCCAGTTATAGTCAGACTTAGAAGAATCTTTCACCAAACTGCAGATTCATTTTCTTCTCAACTTCTTTTTTTTTTTACTCTTTTTTTGAAGTGATACTGGCACCTATAATCTTCCATTATTCTTTTCTGTTTTTCAAATAAGCAATTATTCTAAACCAATAACATCCTTGGTTGCCACATCTCTGTTCTAGGCAAGATCTAGACTTAAGACTTATGACTAATTGATTCAAATTTTCATCTTTTTTCTCTTTATCTATTTCACCTTACTTCTAAAAGATCCTTTAGAATTTCATGGATTAATATGTTCCTGAATCTCTGTTATTCCACAGTCATTGTTCTCAAGATGATAAATTCTTTTTGGTTTTGCTCCTTTTTAAAAATAATAAAAATCCCATAAACACACAGGAAGGTACACAGGTACTATTTAAGTACATTAGACCTTAGAGCTGACCTGACTCATAGGAGTGTGTAAAAAGGGTTTTTTTCTCTTCTCTTTCCCTGTCCCTGGATAAACTAATTTTGTTTTTTATTCTTTTTTTTTTTAGGTTTTTGCAAGGCAAACGGGGTTAAGTGGCTTTCCCAAGGCCACACAGCTAGGTAATTATTAAGTGTCTGAGGCCAGATTTGAACCCAGGTACTCCTGACTCCAGGGCCGGTGCTTTATCCCCTATACCACCTAGCCACCCCAGTTTTTATTCTTAATAATGATCCCCCCCCTCTCTACTCCAAAGAACTATAAGGTATTAATCCTTTCAAAGATCACCAAAGGGGGAAAAACCTAGAGCTACACTAACATAATTTATTTAGAACCAGGCCTGTTCTATGATATTGAAGCAGGGAATCAGAGTAGATAGACGATAGAGGAAAAAAAAATTCAAAATACAGTTATTCTTTCCACATTAGGGTGAGGGGAAACAAGGGAAATTGTACTGCCTTATAAAATTTGTTGACCCTCCCTTCATACTAGAGGTTTGAATTATTATAGGAGTAAAACATAAAATATGTTGATAGTTTATACTATCCATAAATTTTATGCAATTCTGAGTTTCTGAATTTTTTTTGTGTCATCTGCTGGCTTTCACATGTAATCCATAGCTTATAAAAACTCCTCTAAAATTCCCATTTAATTACTTATGCCAATCCATGATATACCAAAACCACAATGGGGAAAGTCACAGTGTGGAAGAGATAACAGTAGTTTCTTTTTGAAGAGTTGAGAGCAGTAGTATGCTTATGATAGACTTTCTATTGTTCTAATTAAAATTCATATTCCATCAAACCAAGTCAAGCTATAATTGATTTGAATTCTTTTGTTACAAATTCAAGTACAATTTTCAGACTGTGGATACTAAAACAGAAAAAACAAATTTTAAACATTTCTTAGACAGGTATTGTTCCTCTTAAGACTGGAAACTATATACTTAATGAGCAACTATACAAAATATTTCATGTGATTTTTTTTAAAAGTTCATTCTATTTCTTCTGTCTTCTTAAAAGTCTTCACTTTCTTGACTATGGGATTAACAGAGATTCAGGAACATATTAATCCATGAAAATGGATTTCTTAAAAGTCTTCACTTTCATCTATCATTTTGGGATTAACATAATAATTTCTTGGCTTTAACTTTTATTTCCTCATCCAATAGTTCAAGGTTGCTACCACTTTTTGTGCAAATTGTACCATTCCATTTATAAACATTTTCTTTCTTCAGAAAGTAATTCTTTTTTTAATAAAAGAAATATTTTATTTATTTTGAATTCTACAATTTTCCACCTAATCTTGCTTCCCTCCCCCCACCTCCCACAGAAGGCAGTCTGTTAGTCTTTACATTGTTTCCATGGTATACATTGATCTAAGTTAAATGTAATGAGAGAGAAATCATATCCTTAAGGAAGAAAAATAAAGTATAAGAGATATCAAAATTACATAATAAGAAAGGTTTTTTTTTTTTAAATTAAAGGTAATAGTTTTTGGTCTTTGTTCAAACTCCACAATTCTTTCTCTGGATACAGATGTTCTTCATTGCAGATAGCCTAAAATTGTTCCTGATTGGGCGGCCAGGTGGCACAGTAGATAGAGCACCGGCCCTGGAGTCAGCAGTACCTGAGTTCAAATTCAGCCTCAGACACTTAATAATTACCTAGCTGTGTGGCCTTGGGCAAGCCACTTAACCCCATTTGCCTTGTAAAAAAAATGTTGCTGTTAGGGTATACAGTGTTCTTCTGGTTCTGCTCACCTTGCTCAGCATCAGTTCAGGCAAAACCTTCTGGGCTTCCCTGAATTCCCATCCCTCCTGGTTTCTAATAGAACAATAGTGTTTCATAACATACATATACCACAATAAATTAAGCCATTCCCCAACTGAAGGACATTCACTTAATTTCCAATTCTTTGCCACCACTAACAGGGCTGCTATGAATATTTTTCTATGTTTTTACCCTTTTTTCATAATCTGTTCAGGGTATAGACCCAATAGGGGTATAGCTGGATCAAAGGGTATGCACATTTTTGTTGCCCTTTGGGCGTAGTTCCAAATTGCTCTCCAGAAAGGCTGGATGAGCTCAGAGCTCCACCAACCATGTATTAGTGTCCCAGATTTCCCACATCCCTTCCAACATTGATCATTGTCCTTTTTGGTCATATTAGACAGTCTGAGAGGTGGGAGATAATACCTCAGAGATGCTTTGATTTGCATTTCTCTAATAAGTAGTGATTTAGAACAAGTTTTCATATGACTATGGATCACTTTGATTTCCTCATCTATAAATTGCCTTTGCATATCCTTTGACCATTTGTCAATTGGGGAATGGCTTGGTTTTTGAAAATTTGACTCAGTTCTCTGTATATTTTAGAAATGAGTCCTTTGTCAGAAATACTAGTTGTAAAAATCGTTTCCCAATTTACTACATTTCTTTTGATCTTGGTCACAGTGGTTTTGTCTATGCAAAAATTTTTTAATTTAATGTAATCAGAATTGACTAGTTTTTAATGATGTTCTCCATCTCTTCCTTGGTCATAAACTGCTTCCCTTTCCATAGATCTGACAGGTAAACTATTCCTTGAGCTCCTAGTTTGCTTATAATATTGTTTTTTATGTCTAAACCGGGGCTCTATCCACTGTACCACCTGGCCACCCAATCAGGGACAATTTTGGGCTATCTGCAATGAAGAACATCTGTATCCAGAGAAAGAATTGTGGAGTTTGAACAAAGACCAAAGAGTGTTACCTTGGTATAGGGTGTGAGGTGATGGTCTAATCTAAGTTTCTTCCATACTAACTTCCAATTTTCCCAGCAGTTTTTATTGGAGAGAGTTTTTATCCCAATAGCTGGACTCTTTGGGTTTATAAAATAGCAGATTACTATAATCATTTCCTACTTTTTCACCTAGTCTATTCCACTGATCCACCTCTCTTAGCCAATACCAGACAGTTTTGATGACTGATGCTTTATAATATAATTTTAGATCTGGTAGGACTAAGCCACCTTATTTTGTACTTTTTTTTCATTGAATTCCTGGAAATTTTCAACTTTTTATTTCTCCATATGAATTTACTTATATTTTTTTCTAATTCATTAAAGTATTTTTTTGGAACTTTGATTGGTAGGGCACTAAATAAGTAGTTTAATTTTGGTAGAATTGTCTTTTTTATTATATTAGCTTGACTTATCCATGAACTGTTGATATTCAGAAAGGCATTTTCTTTACCACAGTTTTTCAATACAGACATGTAGAATTTGAAATGTGAGCAACAGTTAGTTCACTTAACCTATTTGAAACAATTTCATAACAAACCTCCCCTTGAACAGAGAGCTCTTATTTGATGCATGGGAGTATGCAAAAGTGTTTTTTTTTTTAAATTTCCTACTCTCTTTCCTTGTGTTCCTCTTCCCCTATATCCCCCTTGAAAGATAACACAATTGTAGCAAATTTCTTTCCTCCAGTCAATCAGTCAATATGCATTTATTTGATACTTAGTATATACTGTGTGACATGTAAAAAGTTAAAGAGGCATAATTTCTGGATATTAGTCATTTTTATTAATTATGACTAGTGAATAATTAACAAAAGGAGGGTCATTTGGCTTTCTCTCATAAACTAAAGACAAATCATGGAAGCCTCTCAATGCTTATATGTCTTTGGTAGAGTGTGTATTCCCAAAAGAAGGCAATCAACTCTGATTGGTGAACAATTAATAAGAGAATAAATATTTTTGTACCTATTCTACTAAAGGCCTGGAGGACATGACTTTGATTATGCCTCTTACTCCTCACCCAAACTTGCCTAAATAGAACACAGTAGATTAAATTTATCTAGATTAGATTCTTTTTACTCTCTAATCAGAACTAAATTTCTATGAACTAAACTTGGATGATTTGACCTAGTAGAGAATGAGGAAATAGGAAGGGGAAATTTCTCCTGATTGATATCAGGAATATCTCCTGATATTAATGATTTATTAATATGAGAGACATAATCATTTCTCTCACTAAATACTAGGTATACACAGAAAGCAAAGGACAATCCCTGTTCTTAAGGAGCTGGCAATTTAAAAAGGCTGACAAACCTATATAAAAACAAGATATATAAAGGATAAATTGGAAATAACCAACAAAGGGAAGGTACTAGAATTAAAGAAGATCTGAAAAGACTATTTGTAGAAGATAAATTTTTAGTTGGGTCTTGAAGCTAAGACAAGAGATAGGGATGAAGAGAGAGAGAATTCTAGGCATAGGGGTCAGCCAGTGAAGATGTCCGGAGATGGAGATGGAAATCTATATAAGAAACAGTCAGGAGGTCAAGTCATTAGAAAGTAAAGTTTAAGGAGAGTGGAAAAGTAGGAAATTGAAGGTTTTAAAAGTCAAACGGGATTTTTTCATTTGATTCTTGAGTTGATAGGGAGTCACTGAAGATTATTGAATTGGTAATTGACAAAGTCAGAACTGCAATTTAGGAAGATCAATGTGACAATTGAGGGAAGGATTCAAGTGGGAAGAAAATTGAATCAGAGAGACCAGTCAACAGGCAATTTCAATAACCAGGTATGAGGTGATGAAAGCCTGCACCAGAGTTGTTGCAGTATCCAAGGAAAGAAGATAGTCTATAGGAGAGATATTCTGAAGGTAAAATTGATAGTATTTAGCAATAGACCAAATATGGGAGATGAGAGAGGGAGGAGTTGAGGGTGACACCCAGGATTTTAGGGTGACTGGGCAGATGGAGATGTCCTCAAGAATAACAGGGAAATTTGGAAGAGTAGAAAGTTTGACTTTGAACATGCTGAGTTTAAGATGTCTTTAAGACATTCAGTTTGAAAGGGACAGTTCCAGAGACTCATCAGATTAGGAAATTAGGGCTAGATATGTAATCTGAGACTCTTCAGCAGAAATAATAATTAAATCCATATGAGTTGATGATCTCACCAATCAAAATAGTATAGAGGGGTAAATGAATAGAGCCTAGAAAAGAGCCCTGGTTGATATTTACCCCTAAAAGGAATGACTTGGAAAAAAAATCCAGCATTAGAGATTGAGGAATGGTCAATAGACAGGAACCAGGAGAGAATAGTGTCATGGAAACCTAAAAAGAGCAGAGTTTCAAGAAAAGAGTGATCAACAGTGTCAAAATCCAGAAATAAGTGTGCAATGAGTCCATTATTTTTCTAAGCATATTGCCAGTTCACAAAGAATGGATCTTTACAATTCACTTTTGATTATCAAGTATTATGGAAATTCTTTCCCAGAGTGATTGACTGGCTGCAGATTTATCACTTTGAGTTCCTTCTTGTAGAGTTTCCTTCTGCTTGTGGTACTGAAGAATAGGAAAAAGAGCTAAAAGTAGATTCTAAAGGACCTGAATAATCTACAAAGTGGCTAATCAGATTCTACAGAATTAAAAGTCAGATGTCTCTCCAAACATTTTCCACAAATGAACTCAAATTTCTCTTTCTTTTTTCTTTTTCTTCTCTCTTTCTCTTTTTTCTTTTCTCTCTTTTCTCTCTTTCTCTCTCTCTCTTTCTCTCTCTCTCTTTCTCTTTCTTTCTTTCTTTCTTTCTTTCTTTCTTTCTTTCTTTCTTTCTTTCTTTCTTTCTTTCTTTCTTTCTTTCTTTTTCTTTCTTTCATCTATTTCTATTACCAAGGGATCTATTAGCAGCATTTCTAAAGTCAATACCTTTCAGACTTATTCATTATGCATTTAGTAAGAAAATTACAGAAATCAGACTATACTAAATGGGACCACTTGCCCTTCTAATCCTGAACGAGCTGTTTTGCTTTTTATTCTTGCTATTATAAATGACAATAATGGTTTATGCTATTCTAAATAACAATAAAGGGGTGTGTGTGTGTGTGTGTGTGTGTGTGTGTGTGTGTGTGTTTTAATTAGGCCTAAAGAGAAACAAAAAAGTACCTGTGAGTACAACCAAAGCAAAGGTCCCCCATTAACATAGTTTAGCTAGAATCAGGTCAAAGCTGGCCATTGAGGTCCAAGAAGCAGCCTAGTTACCATAGGAAGCAAAGAATGAGCAGGCCTCTCTTCCCTGAGCTGAGAGCAATTAATTTGTTGTTGCACTTCTGCCAGTAGTTATTCTTATCTTCTAATTCAAACTCAATTATTTTTTTTCTCTGGAGTTCTTTTAATGTCTTGAATCTTTGAATTTTGTGGATAATGAAGAAAGAGCTCAGGTATTTTATTTAGCACAATATTTTTCAGCCTATAAACTTGTTCTTTTTAACTTTTGCAGAGAAATTCGAAATACTAGGAGCTTAACTTACATAGATCCTGATGCCCTAAAAGACCTGCCTCTCTTAAAATTCCTGTAAGTATTGCAAACTCTGTACTTTACAGGTGAAGGACCATGTTGTCATTTGGTCAGAGTTGTCCCTAGGGACAGGCCTGGGACAAATCACATGACACCTTGCTCCCCTCCCCCCAATAACACTGATCATTTTTACTCAGATGAAAGCAGGTTCAAATGAGCATTAAGGCCACTCTTGAAGGGAAAAGAAGCCACAGATGGACAACATGAAGCCTGAAGGGAATGTATGTAGAAGGGGAGAAGGGTAGTTCTAGTCCCTTTGCGAATGCTTTATAGGTTGATGTGTGTGTGTGTGTGTGTGTGTGCATGTGTGTATGTGGCTGTGTTTGTGCAGGGATACACACATGTGTATCTATTTAGAAGTTAATAATTGTTCCTAATCTCTCTCTCCCCCCACATAAATACATGTATGTGTACATGTATGTGTATATGTACACACATATACGCAGGTGCATATATATATGTATATGCTCCATGCTAAACTTCACTTAGAGCATAGTGAAAATAAAAATGTAATATTTTTCCCATCCAAGATCACAGATCCCCCTGAAATCTATCCATAGATGATTCAAGGGAATATTAGTAAATATTTAACAATCTGCTCTCTGGGAAAAAAATGTACACATATATTTTTTAAAATGTAATCTGTACCATTAACATTTCTCCATCATTTTTTAGAGTCTAGACAATCAATCAAACAAATTTAAGCTTTGATTTGCCAATTTCCAAGTTGTAAATATTTACACTGAAATTACCAAGTGCTTGGAGCTGGCTGAAGGAAATTCCTATACAGACCCTTTGGAGGTCCATAGATTCTAGGTCCAGAACCTTTGCCTTAGATGTTTTTATTTCTAGTCCAGATGGTGGAAGCACTTCTTTCAACCCAATTCAATAAACCTTCAATTAAGAACCTACAGAGTGCATGGGGGAAATAGTGTGCTCATTCCCTGCTCAGCTGTTCTCTGTAATAGCATAGGAACCTCTTACAGGGCCAGTCATAGAGTTGTTATCATCTAATGATGGGAGCTGTTGTTTTCCTTTTCTTTGATATATCTAAAACTATTCTTGGTAATTATAAGGTCAGAATTTCTCAAGCTTTCTTTCTTCTAAGACAAGAAGTAAGGGAGGTGGGAATTAATAAGATCCTCCATCCCTAAGAGACATTGTATTATAGAAAAAGACAGTCCATGGAAAAATATATGAAATAAAAAAAATAATTTTAAAAAATCAGTCAATTTCTCTTAATATTTAAATTACCCTTCTGTTACATTCTTCAGTTTGATCCACCTCTAATTCAATCTTCAAACTGTGGAAAGATTAATCTAGTCATCTCATTCTTCTGCTCAAAGCCTTGTAATTACTTCAATGATACTTGACCTTTCTCAACTCTCCTCCTCCTCCCATACACTAAAAGCCCATTGTGGCCTTTTAGCATTCCTACCTGTCTTTTCATAATTATGCTTTTTTAGTCAAATTAGAGTACACATTGTTCTATGAATATGTCTAGTGCCTTCCCACTTTTATATAATTACCTGTACCATCTGGATGACTAGAAATATTTGGCTTCTATCTCTACCTTTTAAAATCTTACTCATCCTTTAGAATTCAAATATCAGCTCCTCCATGAAATTTCCCTGATCCTCTGATCAGAAATAATTCTTCCTTCATTAGAACTCTCCTTTATGTCCCTAAAACACATCAAGACAAAACATAAACTATAATGCAGGTTATTATGAGATAAAAATGTCATATATATATACACATATATATACCATAACTGACCAACAAACATGTAGAAAGTACTTTCCATGTACAAAGAAATTGTTCTTGGGTATTGATGGAGTAATTCAGAATTCAGTAAAAAACTTAAAATGGAATTTCTTAATGAAGAATCCTACCTTAAAATATCAAGTTTGCTCAGTTTCAGTGTGTGAAAAAGCTATTGAATACTGACCATACAGTATATATAAAGATTAATTTTCCTTTCAGTTATCATGAATCAGGAGCAAGATTTTACAGTTAATAAAACATTTAGGTTAATGCTGTAAAATTACCATATATACATACATTATTATTTTTAAATAGTCTATAGTTATACTTTTTTCTAAATCTATATTATTATTATACTAATAAATATTTGTTGTTTATTAAATACTTGGTGAAATATGTCTCTATTCAGAAGGGAGTATATACCAAGCATGAGGTAGATAGAATTTTGTCTACAAAAAAAACAGCAAGAAGGCTAGTAACAGAAATTATCTGACAGAAAGCATTCATAGGTCAAAGATTATATAGCCAGTTTAGGAAGTAGAATATTCATTTAGAAGGAAGAGGGGAAACATCCTGAAGTGATGAGGAAAAAAAGCAAGCATGAAGAAATGTCACATTTTTGAGAAATCTGCATAACAAAACTCAACAGATAAATAATTCAGTAATGATAGAATATATTTAAGGCATATTTGTGAAGCTTTCTTAAACCTAACCTATCTCTTTGTTTCTTTGACTACATAATTTAGTGGGATTTTCAATACAGGACTTAAAATATTTCCTGACCTGACCAAAATTGATTCAGCTGATGTGTTCTTTATACTGTAAGTATGCATAACATTTTTCAATGCTACTGACTCCAAAGATAACAATTTTAGGATTCATTTTCCTCCTCCCCAAAGATACTGAAAATGTCTGGGAAACCCTGAAATTCAAAATTCTATTTAAAAAAATCACATTTGTTTAGCAAACTTGTATTGGTACTTTGCACCTCATATGACAAAGCTTTTTACTCCAGGATCACACTTTTCAAGATCAGAATTTGCATGATGTCTATTTGTTATTATTCCTAATAACAAATATACAAGGAAGCTGTGATTTCATTAGTGAAGGGACATCTGAGAGTAGGAACTTCCTTCTCCAATACAAATAGTAGTATGCCTATCATTTGTTAGAATTTTTTGGAGGCAAGTCTAGCACTCTATAGACCTCTATTTATAGATGTTTTCTATATTTTTGATAGTAATGATTGTAGCAGTAATTGTAATAATAGTTTAACTTTGATAGACTAGTTATACATACATGTTTTGTTTGACTTAATCTTGGGACAGCTAGGTGGAACAGTAGATAGAGAACTGGGCTTGGAGTTCAAACTCAGGAAGACCTGAGTTCAAATTTGACCTCAGACCTTACTAGCTGTGTCACTTAATCCTATTTGCCTCAATTTTCTCATCTATAAAATGAATTGGAGAAAGAAATAGCAAATCACTTCAATATCTTTGCCAAGAAAACCCCAAATGGGGTCATGAAGAGTAAGACATAACTGAAAAATGATGAAACAACAACAAATTTTCTCGGAAAATTTGAGCCAATCCTCTTTCTTTTTTCTCTGTCTCTCTCTTTTTTGTAGTTTGGGGCTACTAACTGACTGTGTCTCATAGAAGCTATTTATTTATTTATTTGTTTGTTTAGGTCTTTGCAAGGTAATGGGGTTGAGTGACTTGCCCAAGGTCACATAGCTAGGTAATTATCATTAAGTGTCTGAGGTAACATTTGAACTCAGGTCCCCTTGACTGCCAGGCTGGTGCTCTATCCACTGCATCACCTAGCTATCCTGTTCCCCATCTCATAAACTTTAAAGAGAGTGAATAAGGTAGCAGCTAGAACCCTGGACCAGAAGATTTATACACTCAGAAATTTGTTGAATGAAAGAAAATCTAAAGTTTAGTCCTAGTTCTACTCTATACTAGTTGGGGAAATTCCTTGACTTTTCTCACCCTGCACTTCCTTGACTGTAAGAGGCAATGTAGCATTGTTGAAACAGCACTGGTTTCAAAGTCAAGGGATCCAGATTCAAATCCTGGTTCTTCTATTTATTACCAATGTTGCTGTTCAGGTCATTTCAATTGTATACAACTCTTTGTGACCTCTTTTGGGGTTTTCTTGGCAAAGAAACTGGAGTAGTTTGCTATTTCCTTCTTTCAGCTTATTTTACATTTGAGGAAACTGAGGCAAAGTAAGGTGACTTCCCCAGGGTCACACAGCTAATAAGTGTCTGAGGTCAGATTTAAACTCAAATTCTACTGATTCCATATCTCTCACATAGAGTTGGCTCAAACGGGATGATAAAGTGTTTCCTAACCCTTTATACACCATATTAATGCCTTTGTTGTTGTTTAGACCTTTCAGTCATATCCAACTCTTCACATCACCATTGGGGGTTTCTTTTGGCAAAGATCCTAGGGTGTTTTTCCATTTTCTTCTCTCTTACTGATATGTGACCTTTGGTAAATCACTGACCCACTCTGGATATCAGTCTTCTCTTCTGTAAAAAGAGTGAATTGAGTTGGGTAATCTCAAGGATCCCTTCCCAATTTAAATCCTATCATCTATCTAGTGGAACTGAGATTAAATTCTTTTATCCAAACAAAATGTATTTATTGACTATTTATGTCTTCAGATTTCGGTCCTACCTTATATTGTCTTTCTTTATAACCTTATCTTGTATTTTATAGTTCTAATTATCAATGTATCAATTGGAAAAGTCAGTTACAGAGAAATCCACAGGTCAAGTTTTTAAAGAAGCGCTAGCATGCTATAGTTGAAGATGTTGCCAAAAGTGCCAACTCCAAGGTTTCTGTTTGAACTAATGGAACACAGGATGGCACTATCCAGATAAAGAGACAAGTCATTTTTCAAGAATTCTCATTGATTTAGAAGAATTTCAAATATCCATGTATTCAGCAAAGTGATGTCAATAAAATACTTTTCTGTTAACTCTTGAAAATTTTAATTGTCTTTCTCTAATCCTTTTTTATTGCTGTTGCACAGTTGGAAAATTTCAATTTTTACTAACATTGGTCTTTCTTAGATAATTTGCCTGTTGATGACTCTATCATACAATCAAGGAATGCACACTTTTTCATTTTAAATTATTGATCCATCTGTGCTGATCAATCTCCTAGACATCCAACAAGCAAGCCACCTGACTTCAGAGGTTCCAAGGGACTAAAATAGACATGAATTTAGATTTAGCTTGTGATAACATTTCTCTGAAAGGGGACTGATGTAGCAAAAAACCTTGACTAGGTTAATTCAATGTTTTTACTTTTTTCTTATGATCATTTTTCTTTTTCTCTTTATTGCAGTGAAATTACAGATAACCCTTTTATAACTTCAGTTCCCGTGAATGCTTTCCAAGGGTTGTGCAATGAGACCTTAACCTTGTAAGTCCTGCCTGCTGAATTTCTGTTTTGCTAACTTTCAATTCAATTCTTTTTTTTAGATACCTTTTTTTTTTTTTTTGCAAGGCAATTTAAGTGGCTTGCCCAAGGCCACACAGCTAGGTAATTATGAAGTATCTGAGGCTGGATTTGAACTCAGCTACTCCTGACTCCAGGGCCAGTGCTCTATCCACTGCGCCACCTGGCTGCCCCTCAATTCAATTTTTTACCACATTTCTCATAGACCAAAATAAAAATGATTTTTGCATCCTCTTTACCCTTGAGCTCATTAACTCAAAGGCACATTTCCTCAGTGAAATATGTTAAGCTTCTGAAAGGGTATGGATTGTATGGGCCCAGTAGTCTAGCTCAACAAGCCTATTCCTAATTTAAAATGACTAGATTCAACTGTATATTATCAAAGACAGATTTTTTTTTTATAAATTCTCCTGAAAACTGGGAAATTCAGAATTTCTAATTGAGGAAATAAATAAATTCCTCCCTCTAATTGAGGGGGAAATAACAGCTCTTTGTGTTTTTAGAGTAGTATACACTCCTATGACTTGAAAATGCTCCTCCACAGAAGCATTAAGTGCTTTAGCAGTCCATGCCTTTTACCTGAACCCAATCTAGGCCTGGAAGTTTCAGCCATTAATATCTGTTTGTCATTGTTGCCATTCTCCTCCTCTTTGCTTCTATTGTTTGTTTTTTCTTCTGCTGCTTCTTCTCTTCTCTTATCTCCCTTTCCCTACTTCCTTCCTTCCTTTCATCCTTTCTCTCTATCAATGGAAGGGAAATCAAGAATTATAACCATCTGGAGAAAAAAGCATACAAGAACCAAATCATGGTTCTAGTAAAATAGAAATTTCTAACTTCCTACCCTTTCCCCTATTTCTTTACTTGTAAAATCCCTTTCCTTTCGTTTCTGTTATTACTCAGTGGCACAGTGAAGAGAGTGTTGGACTTGGAGTCAGAAAGACCAGAGTGCTAACCAACTATGTGACCCAGAAAAGTCATTCTATCTCCGATAACATCAGTTTCTTCATCTGTAAAAAGGGAATAATATTAGTACCTATATCATAGGACTAGTGTGAGGATCAAATGAGATATCCTATAGAGAACACTTTGCAGACCTTAAAACACTATACAAATGTTGGTCATTTTTACTATTGTCCTACTTGTCTGTTTGAGTCAAATGCCCAGGAACCTCCTCTTCTCTTCATTGTGATGCCATCCATGAATTTGGCCATCTAGCAAAGAATTAAATTAAACATGGTATTAATCTCCAGAGTTAATCCTAATAAGAGATAAACATTAGCCTCTAGAGTATGGTCTCAAGAAAGAACAAACAATTTTAGGCTAACATACATGTTTATTAAAATTTCTCTAAGCTTGCTAATTATGTGGGTGTGCAGGGGCGGGGGGCCTCAAACTGAACCTCAAATTGGAATTTTAGAGAGTGATTCTTAATCAATTCCTCTATCAGAAGGCAGGATCTGAAGAAGCTGCTTCTAGCTTGTCCATGAAGGAAGATGCCCTCACCACAGAATGAAACCAGATGGCAGACATTCCTAGGAGGAATGTGCTAGAAGGGAATGTCGCCTCCCAACTTGGGATTTTTGTGCCTTATCAGTTATGCTACAGACCTCCATGAAACATGTGAATTCTCCCTCCTCCAGGATGTTGGAGCCACCTAGAGATCTTTGATATCACAGGGAGGTTCATATTTGATACTGATAGCAACAGTAGTGTTGGAGATAAATTACTAAAATATGACTCACTTCCGGAACATAGTGAAAATATATACCTTAAGACCATGGGTTTTAGAGACAGAATAAACCTTAGAGGGAATTAATTTATCCTTTCCATTCTGCTAATAAGGAAACTGAAACCCTGTTCATATTTAAACCTATACTCTTGTCATCAACTTGACCATCCTCTATGTAGAATTTAGAGAACAAAGCAAAACAGACAAAAAACCAAAATATTATTCCCACCCATCCAAAATAGCTCTGTGACATTCAAGGAAGATATATTGAATTTGAAGCAACAAAGAATAAATATTTACTCTGACACTGAAACAAATTTCATTGTTTCAAACAAATCCCTTTCATGCTTCAATTTCCTCACCTATGAAATGGGAAAATAATAATGCAGATGAGACTTTCTGAGTTGTTACATATTCTATAAACTCATTTAAAAGTCATGTAACTTAAAAAATTTTTTTAATCCATATAAAGGCTAAGAATAAATAGTATTCCCTAAGATGGCTCACCTCAGGTCCCAGATTCAAATCCTGTGATCACTACTTTTTAAATTGTTTTTCTGTAAGGTGATTATAGGTTAACTTTTTAAAAAAGTAGTGAGTTCCTTTCCAATGGATGTCATCAAATGGACAATGCATCCCTCTTGTTAGGAATATAGTAGATAATATTCATGCTTTGAGTAGGGCTAGATCTTTGAAATTCCCTCTGTCTCAGTAAAAATAAACAAATACGCAAAAACTTATGTGTATTAAAAATATTGTTTCACCCTTTACTTATTTTGAGGTAATACTGATTTGTGTTTGAGACAAATTTATAAAATAGGGTCCTAATTCATATTAATTCTATACTTGGAAGGGTAGTTTTTAAATGGTTTCCATGTATGCCCCCAGTTAGAGAGCAAAATTCTGTAGCAATGGACTGGGGATGAGGGTCCCAACCCTGTACTAGCAAAGGCCCCTCATTGTGTCCTTATGACAAACAAAGGAACACTCAAAAACATAAGAACAGGATCAATCATGATAATCAAGGTATTATTTGACAGAGTAAGTTTAAGAAAAACAGAAATAAAAGTAACGTGGGGTGGGATAGACTCCAGCTAGCCTGTTTCTCTTAGGCAATCACTGAATAAAAAGTACAGTTTTTCCATTTATATAGAAGTCATCTCTCATAATCCTAAAGAAAAGAATTATAATTGTGGCAGACATCAGCTGCTTCTTCCAATCATGGGGCTCCCATAGGACCACTGCCGCCTCTCCTTTTTCCTCTCCTCCACAATTCCCACTGCCAATCCTCTTTGTGAAAACCTGTTTTATTCCTCTTGCCCTTGCTCAGTCAGAGGGATGATCTCCCATTAGTTTTCTCTCTTTCCAAACTAGAATTTAAAACCCCAGAGGAGGGAAGGTTTTGGCCAGTTAGCCATTTGCTGGGGATTATTACATCAGGATTATTTCCAGTATTCAAAACATTTTGATAAACTCTCTTTTGAAACTATCTTCAATTCCTTCACATGCTCTTTTGACTATCCTCAGTGATGATAAATCTTCATCCTTTGAGAATAAGATTATTCAAAGCCAAGACTGAAGAAAAAAGGGGGTAATCAAGTTGCTTTTTTTAGTTAAAAAAGTGAGCATGACTATGAAGAAAGGAAATCAATTTTCTTGAATGACCCATAAGCCCTGAAAGTCATTCTATATTTTTCTGACCTTGGAGAAATAAAGACTAAACCTTCAGAAAATGACCAATTTGACATGTCACAGGTCATTAATTTCTTTCCTTTATGACTTGCAGGAAACTTTATAATAATGGCTTTACCTGGGTCCAAGGACATGCTTTCAATGGAACCAAGTTGGATGCTGTGTAAGTAAAATTATATCCATGATAACTGTCCCCAAATAAGGAGAAGAGTAACTTAGAATGGTGAATATAATTTAAAGTTTTCTTTATAAACTGTTAGGAAAAGTCAAGTTTATAATAAGCTAATAAATAAAATATGGACAAAAATGGGAGTCAAGAATTTGAATAGGGTCAGAAGAGAAGGATTTATAGAGAGAAAAGAAGATCAAAAGTTTCCAAATAAAGCAGCTAAACACAAGATCTGAAGTCAAACAAGAAGTGAAATCACAATGCCTCAGACTAATAACAACAACAAACAGCAACCCATTCTATTTATTCATGGCTCTGAATGTTTAAGTCAGAGCTTCAACACTAGCTATCGGAGGAATAATGCAGTTTTTGTTTTCCTTCAGTCAAGGTCATCTAGAATTAATGGAAGATAAGATGATGATATCATTACATATTGGGGAACGTAACATACAGCGTCTAGTTAAGATTCACTGACAAATTCCACTAAAAGTGATTGATTATCCTATCCCTAATTCTGACTGTACATGAATACATATCACAATGCTCCAATAGTGAAATACTAGCTAACTTCCATTATCTCAAAGTAATATTTATTTATATATAAGTATGTAAATGTCTGTGTATATATAGAAAGAAGGGGGTGGGAATGAAGCAGAGTATGGTACAATGGAAAGATCACAAGTCCAAGAGGCAGAGAACCTGAGTTCAAATCATGATTCTGACATGGATTTGGGCATAACACTTAATCTTCTTGGCCCCTTGTTTGATCAATTGTAAAGTGAGATGATTGGAATTGGTGGCCTCTGGTGTCTCTTCTAATTCTAGATCTAGGATCCCTTCAGGTACAAGGAAGAGGAGCATCAACTAAGTATTAAGTAGGTTGAATGTTGAAGTTTCTTATTTATTCTTTCATGACACATTTTCAGGAAGGTAGACCTTTTAAATTTGATTCACTCCAAAATGACGATGACTACTTCCCATCCTCCTCAAAAAAACAAATGGGTTCCAGCCAGGGTTGCAAATAAGAAGATTCATTCAGCTATACACTTCGTATTCACCCCTTTTTTTGATCCTTTGAAGCAGTGACCACGTGGAATATGATGCATGTTTCAAGGTTCCAAGCTGGAAACATAATACCCTCAAATAAACAAAATATTTTGCTTTTCATTGAATTAATACAAGTCTTTCATTGATCAACCATTACGGGGCCTGGGAGGCCTGGGGCACTGTTCCCGCTGTCTTCTCTAAGGAGCTACTTAGCTCTGAACCCAGGAATGAGGTCTGGACTGAGTTCAGTCCTGGGAGAAACCTGGCCTCTAATGAGAAGCCAGGGTAGGCACCCTTTTCTTCTGCTCTTCAGCTAACTAAACCATCACCTTGGTGCCCCAAGAACAAATTATTTGAAGTTAAATTGTGGCTCATTTGTAGATCTCCCCTAAGTGGAAAGCAAAAAGGTACTTAATCTACAATATAAATCAGGAATGGTACAGGGATAGGTCTTTATTTCATACACATAAAAGACATTCTAAAAGACAAAAGATTCAGTGTGGGTTGACCAAATTACTTAAAATAGAATTCAGTAGTTTATAACTATTGTTACAATTACTTTGGCAAGGTTGCTACTTAAACTTCAAAACATAAAGCAAGGATTGGCAAAACTGCCGATTGGGTATTTTTCCATTTCACCTCAGTCAGGCCTTGTCTTCAACAAGGTTTATGCAGTCCAGTAAACTAGCCCAACACTTGATCTTATTCACTGGTTTGTAGTCATCTTCAAGAATGCTAAGTCAACTTCCAAGAAGTCCTCCCCAGGCCACTAGTCAGCTCTGATCAAAAAGATCCAGAATCAGGGACAACTGGGTGGTTCAATGGATAGAGCACTGACCCTGGAGTCAGGAGTACCCGAGTTCAAATGCAGCCTCAGACACTTAATAATTGCCTAACTGTGGGACCTTAGGCAAGTCACTTAACCCCATTGCCGTAAATTTTTTAAAAAGTTAAAAAAAAAAAGATCCAGAATCTCCAGACTTTTCAGATTCAACAGGTCACATTCAACCCTGGACCCTGACATCCTCACTTGTCTAAGGTCAGAGAAGAACAAACAAGAGGCTCGTGCTCACCTAGGCTAGGCGTGTTTTTTTCTGCCATGAATGAACCATGGCAATGGGATGAGAATTGAGTTAGTCAGAAGCTTCTCTCTCTCTCTCTCTCTCTCTCTCTCTCTCTCTCTCTCTCTCTCTCTCTCTCTCTGTGCTAGAGACCATGTCATATGGGTTAAGAAAATTTACCAGGTCTCTAATTCTAAGTTGTCATGAATGCATATCACAGTATTCTAATAGTGAGTTGTTGGCCAACTTCTTGATTTCAAGGGAATAGCTATACATGTGTAAGTATGCATGTTAAGGTCTCTGTGTGTATATTTATATATATATGTATATATAAATTATGAAGGCAGTGGGAATGAAGAGGAGCCTCTCCTTAGGATGCAGCTCGTAACAGTCCTGATCCTGGGCTAGAAAAGAAGAGAATTTTAAGGGACTGGTCAATCCCTTTTATATCTCTATCATCACTTCTTTCTGCTCAGAGCCCTATACAGGGAATGTCTAACCATCTCACTTTGAGCCATCATTTGACTGGAAGCAGACAAGAAGATCCCCATTCCCTAATGGTCCAAAAATTGAGTCACCATGTCCCTGGAGAGCTCCAGGTACATGCTCCCTGGGATGGCTTCCATAGAATAATTAAGCTACCACTCTACAAGTTAATTGGCTAATTTTATTTCAAGAACACACACACACACACACACACACACAGCTTGCTTTGAATTAATCAAAGTCCAAATGAAGAGTTTCTTGAAAGAAAAGGACTTGTATGCAACTCCTTGAAGGCAACGACTGTGACTTATGCATATTTATGTCCTCAAAGTAACTAGCATGCAGTTGTTGCTGGAAAGAACCTGTGATGTTACTGCTAAAGAGAATTCCACATCAGTAAACTTCCTCTACCAATGCAGATCAGCGCCTGCTTTACAATTTATAGAACTACCTGAATCACTAAAATTGAATATTTTTAATCCAAGGTCACCTATAGTATGTGTCAAAAGGCAGGATTTAAACTCAGGTCTTCCTAACCTCTGAGCTATTACTCTACCTACAATACTACATTGTTTCTCTCCAACATCATTAAGGTCTAGATAAATTTATATTAAATTAGTGCATATTTTAAAATCCATATATGGGAGCCAAGGTTCCAAGGTAAGCATTTCCATTCTTCTAAAGTTGCCTGTAGCGTATTAGGTTTGTTTCCCTACCAAAAGTAAATGAAATATCTAAGCCTGCTCTGATTTACTGCTGTTGGCCCTGAATTAAGTTCACCAGGATCACTAATTTACAGCTGAAAGGTTATCTGGTCCAACCCTCTCATTTTATAGATGAGATAATGGAGACTGTCCTTTGTCACCCAGTTAGTAAGTGATGGAGTTGGACTGCAAACAGCCTGTAAGCCAGTATTCACTTAATTCATATATTTTTATATTCAATGAAGTAGATAATTTCAATTGCCTCTTCCTTCCATGCACCCAGATACTGTACTAAGAGTCAATATAGCATATTGGCCCTTAGAGTCAGGAAAAATTGTGTTCAAGTTTTGCCTACCTCAAAGCATCTGCTTCAGTGGAATTCCTCCTGGGGAGCTCCCCACACCTTCACAATCTACATTAAAAGTAGCGGGGGAGGAGATTAGAGAGAAGCTGTGCTACCAACTCTATCTCTTTAAGTCTCAGGGTAATGCTGATTCTGGCAGGCCACAGACTCATACACCCTAACCATGATTGGTATTGACCAGAGACCCAAAAACAACAGCTCTGCCCCTGGCATGGGTCAGTCTACCTCACTACTCAACAGTAAGGAAATACCCTGTCTATTCCGATGTCACTCAGGAATTCTCTACTGGGAACAGCTAGGTGGTGCAGTGCATAGAGTCCTGGACCTGGAGTCAGGAAGACCTGAGTTCCAATCCAGCCTCAGACACTTGCTAGTTCTGTGACCTTAAACAAGTCACTTAACCTCTGTTCACCTCAGTTTCTTTATTGGTAAAATGGAAATAATAGCACTTATCTTCCAGGAGGGATTATTGTAAGAATCAAATGAGATAATAATTATAAAGTAATTAGAGTTCCTGGTACATATTAAGAACTATATAAATATGAGTTATTCTTATTCTTATTCTTATTACAAAATAACTAGAAAATGGATCAGTCCCCAAACACACACATATACACTCAAATTCAAGTTAGCTGTACTTGTTTTTTCTTGTCAGATCAGCAGCTTTCTGCTCTAGAGGTCAACTACCTCCCTCTTTCCTCCCAAAAGTGAGCCAGTGATTATTCCAACCCCTTATGAAGATAATGTCCTTCTCTCATTAAGCTGGGTAACATATAGAGAAGTTATGCTTATGAAATATTTGACCAGATTTATAAGCATAATTTCACTTTTATGCCAAAATTTTAAGAACCCAACCAAAGTTTGACAAATCTAAATGTCTTAGATGAGATAATAGAGTCTTGATCTAAAAGAGAGACCATTCTGTGAAGGTGATAATTTATGATTAAATAAGAATTTCTGGGTAGCTGGGTGATCTCGTAGATAGAACACTGGCCTTGGAGTCAGGAAGAACTGAGTTCAAATATGACCTCAGACACTTGACACTTACTAGATGTGTGACCCTGAACAAGTCACTTAACTCCAATTGTCCCTCACTCTCAAAAAAATTCAGAGATTAAAAATGTCAGGTTGATTATAGGAAACATGGAAGGTCATTTTTGTTTCCATCAATATTTTGGATCCAACTGTGGTATCTTTGATCAAACTCCAAATTTCCAGTTTTCGATACATTGTGTTTGTGTAAATTTGAGCACTTCAATAACAACTTTTAAAAAAGCACTTTATAAACCAAGAGGAAGTCAGGAATTGGGATAGGTGAGAAAGCAACAGAAAAGGAAATAAGAAAGGAATGATACATGTGTCACTTGATGTTTTTACTGCATCATTATTATTTTTGGCTGTAAATTATTGTAATTTATATATTGTATTTATATGTATACATGTATATATATATATATATATATATATGTCTTAATTTGATGTAATATTTAAACAATGTAGCATCCAAAAGAAGAATCATTTTAATGCCAGTTTACTGAAATGGGTAGGTCTGGTGTAATTTATACCCACTTTTCTAGAATAAGAACTCATTGGTAGCAAAAGCTAAACAAATTCTATATGAACTACAAGTTCTGTCTCCTAAGCAGCAGGATGATTAGGGAGAATATTCCTGAAAATTATTGCAGATGGGTTAAGAACCAAGATCATCTTGCTTAGTTTTCCATGGAATCACATACACTGCCATCTCTCAGATGTGAAATTAATAACAATAACAATAACAACAATAATAATAATAATGAAATTCATTCACCTGAGTTAAACTAACTTAATTCATAACTCATAGCAGATTGACTCTCCAGAAAAATAATTTCCGAGCCCATAAAGTTAATAGGCTTTGTGACTCCCACCCACTATCTTGTCTCTATTTCTCTAGTCTGACTTCCTGATGGCGTTATTGCTAAATTCCTGCACACGGTTAATGACTTACAATCTCCTGTTTGTACCCCAGGACTCAGCAGAGTATCTGGCACAAACATTTAATTACTGACATCAACATTTTGGAAAGCTCTAACACCATTTTGATGTGCTAATAGGGCACAAACTATCCATTAAATAACAAACCATTAGATTAGGAACAAAACAGTGAGCATAGTAATTATTTCCCTGGTTATTGTCAGATTCTGAAGCAAAATATCCCAGTTTTGACCACTAGTAAGAAGAAAGAAGAGAACAGTACACACCTGGGAAATCTACATTTTTCAAAATATCTTTGGGCATACTCTAAAGATGTCTTTTCAGATACTAACTTTAAAAATCTTAAGTTTTTTCAAAACATCAAAACTTGAAGCATTTGTTCCCCATTTCTTCCACGCTATTGGGTAGTGTTTCCACACAGGTTATCTGATTTCTGCTGCCATAATATAAATTTCCAGTCAATAGTTCAGTTTTACTTCAGACTACATTAAGGAAAATGGAGGTGTCTTTTACATTCAAAATAATCAGCTTTCTCATGAGAAACCTCAGTAACCTTCCTTGGCTCATGTTTGATACAGATGCCAGTCCAAGTTCACAATCAAAGGGAACATTCTGTAATTCCATTTTGGATTTGAAATTTCTCTTGAAAACTTCTCCATGTCTAAAAAATAACTCAAGCTCAACTATTTCATGAAACTTAATAAAGAGATACTACCTTATATAGATACCTCCTGAATTATTTGACTTTTAAAATTGGCAATTAAAGAGTATAAGCAAGAGGGACTAGAGTTAGGTTAGTCGAAGTCAAGATTCAAACTCATAACCCCTGACTCCATCACTTTCTATTAATGTGATTTCAGGCAAGTCCCTTAACCTCTCATGGTTACTGTTTCCTCATTTGTAAAATTAAGAAATTGGGCTTAGATTACTTCTCAGGACCCTTCCTGCTCTAATCCAATGATTCTATGTGCAAAAATATTGTGCTGATAAGATTGTAAAGAGTAAAACCAATATGGTCTCTACTTTCAAGGCACTTTACAATCTAATTATACTATTCATTGACACTATCAAAAAGACTATACCTAACTAGCACTTTACAGACCATTCTGGAAAGTCCAAAGAAAAGACTAGGATTCCATGAGAAAATTGTCAATTCCAGTGATAGGGTTTTTTTTTTTAAATAAAATGTTGTGATGTTATTGATTGGAGAAATGCAAATTAAAACAGTTCTGAGGTACCACCTCACACCTATTAGATTGGTTAATATGACAGAAAAAGAAAATGATAAATGTAAGAAGTTGGAACACTAATGCATTAGTGGTGAAGTTGTGAATTGATCCAACTATTCCTGAGGACAATTTGAAACTATGCCCAAAGAACTATAAAACTGTTCATACCCTTTGATCCAGAACACCACTACTAGATCTTATTCCCAAAGAGATCATTAAAAAAAGGTAAAGGATGCACATGTACAAAAATATTTATAGCAGCTCTTTTTTTTGTGGTAGAAAAGAATTGGAAACAGAGGGGATGTCCATCAATTGGGGAATGGCTGAACAAGTTGTGGTTTATGAATGTGATGGAATACTATTATTATGTCAGAAATCAGGATTTCAGAAAAACCTGGAAAGACTTACATTAACTGAAGCTAAGTGGACAGTACCCGAAAAACATTCCATACAGCAACAACAATATTGTGTGATGATCTACTGTGTTCAATTTGGCTCTTCTCAGTAATACAGTGACCAAAGACAGTTCCAAAAGAATTTTTATTTTAGGTTTTTGCAAGGCAAATGGGGTTAAGTGGTTTGCCCAAGACCACACAGCTAGGTAATTATTAAGGGTCTGAAACCAGATTTGAACTCAGGTACTCCTGATTCCAGGGCCGGTGCTCTATCTACTGTGCCACCTATCCTCCCCCCAAAAGAATTTTGATGGAAAATGCTATCCATATCCAGAGAAAGAATTATGAAGCCTAAACACAGACCTCTTTTCACCTTTTAAAATTTTTTTTCTTTCTCATGGTTTTTTCTCTTTTGTTCTGATTCTTCTTTTTACAACATGAATAATATGAAAATACATTGTACATTTTTAACCCAGATCAGGGGAAGGAGAAGGAGAAGGAGAAGAAGGGAAGGAGAAAAAATATGGAGATCAAAAATCTTACAAAAAATGAATATTAAATTATTTACATATGTAATTGTAAAAAAACAAAATAAAATGTGATGTTTATGTATTGCAATAATTGTTTAGTAAACATGCAAAAATTGTTTAGAAAAACAGGCTTTCATTTTTCTAATTCTGACCTATCTCCCCATCAGAATTTATAACTGCCATCAATTTAATTCAATCACAAAAGCATGAATTTAGGAAGTATTAGCCTAAACCATCTATGCATATCTTTTGGGAACATCATATTTAAAAATGGAATAAGAATATAACAGTTTTTTTCCCACAAGCCTATTTCTATGCACAAAGGATTCTCACTTTCTGGAAAGTCTTACTTATAGATATGATCTCTGACCCTAATGCTAGAATTTAAACCTGTTTTTTCCTTGTCCTGTCCCTAATAGAGCTGAATATAAGCAGATAGTCACTATCCTCCTCTGTTAAAAACCTGCTTACTATTTCTTATATAGCAATAGTATTCCATTATATTCATATACCACAACTGTTCAGCCATTGCCTAATTGATGGGCATCCCCTCAGTTTCCAATTCTTTTCCACCACAAAAAAAGAGTTGGTATAAATATTTTTGTACATGTACATCCTTTTTCTTTTTTTTTTAAATGATCTCTTTGGGATACAGACCTAGTAGTGGTGTTCTAGGTTGTCCATATAGTCTGCTAAGATTTCTAATTCATAAAAATTAATAATAGCTGATAGAGATTCCAGAGGAATATGTGACTAGGTGAGAGATTCACCCACAGTTTTAATTAGATTTGGAATTTCTAGAAGTCAATCATGTTCTGGAAGCATATGAAAACTGAGAAGTACTGGCAGATCAAAGGTTATTGAACTGTTCATAATCTTTGACCCAATGACCTTATTAGCAGATTTATACTCCAAAGAGATCCAAGAAAGGATGAATATATTCAAAAATTTTTGTAGGAGCTCTTTTTTTTGTGGTTATAAAGAACTGATAACTGAAAAACCTATCAACTGAAGAATGGCTGAACAAGTTATATTTAAGAATGTGATGAGATATAATCCTATTATAAGAAAAGGTGATTAAGAATGAACTTTTACAAAGTGAAATGAACAGAACAAGGAAAAAAATTTACAATAAAACAATATTAAAGACAAACAACTTTGAAGAACTTAGGAATTTTGACCTCAACAACCAGTCACAATTCCAGAAGGCTCACAATGAAGCATGCTACTTATAGATGGAGAGGTAATGAACTCTGCAAATTGAAACATAAATGGACCTAGATATATTTGGACATAAACACTGCAGAAATTAATTTTACTTGACTATACATATTTGTAATGGATTGTTTTTCTTGCTTTCTTGATGTTGGACGGGGGAGAAAGGGGAGTGAGAAAAGGAGAAAATTTAGGCCTGAAATTTAAATAATGTGAATTTTTTTTTAAAAAAGAGATACTGCCAAATATCAGTGCAGAAGTTGCCATGTTATGAGGATTTTCTCCCTAATTTTACATAATTTTTCTTATTGATAAGGTGTTTGGGTGTGGGTAAATATTTCTTTGCTCTGTAAGTTTCCAAAAATTGAATGTGGAATAACAGAAAGGAGAGACTCCTCAGGACTCAAGTCAGAAGCAGTTACATTGATTCATTTTTAATTTAAATTACCAAATTAATTTGGGAAGGTAATGAACTTAAATGATTCAAATGAATTGATCTCTGGAGATCCAGGATCTTGATGGTTGGACTTCTCTCTGTTAAAATTGGCTACCACCTCCTAATGGAATTTGTTATCTTCTACTGGACTCTGGCTGGCTCTTCAATTTGAAGTATTCCTCAGTGTTTCTGGCAGACTAGAATTCTTATCACCTAGTTTCATTATCCCCAGGGCATCTTAAATGTCAGAGGAAAATGAGGCTAAATTGGACAAGCAATTATTTAGGTCTACAATGATTTCTAGTGAATTAGGAAAGCAAATTATTAAAAATGTTAATGCAAGCTAATTTGTGCCAGGTCAGGTTTTTATTGAGTGAGTCAAAGGCTTTTAGACCTACAAAAAACAAGCAGTTTTTTTTTTTATTTATTGCTTTCGAAATGAAGAGAGCAACCCATGATGAAATCACTTTCTTTTGTCTGATTTGAAGTAACCCAGGAACAGAATGTGATCTGTAAACTGCATAACCCAAAAATTACAATAGGGAAAACAAGACTGTGCAACAGTTATACTGGAGCTCTGTTTGGTTGGGTTGGGTATTTTTTTCCTCCAAAATTATTCTTTATAATATCTCCTATTCAATTTTTGTTTCTTCCAAGATATCTTCTTTTAAACTTCAACTCTCATTTGACAAAGAAACTCTAGCCACACAAATCACAAAAGAAAATATAAATGAAATTTATCTTAGGTCAGGGTTCCTTGCATCAGAAATGTATTCATTTGATTACCACAGCACATTACCATAGCCCAACCTCTTAAAATGAGTGAGAGCCCCAGGTGATTTAGAGAATTTTTCTTATATCTACAGATAGTTTTGATTCAGTCATTTGAAAATTGTCTATTCATATCCTTTATTTATCAATCGGAGAATGATTTGTATTCTCTATAAATTTGAGAAATGAGGCCTGTATCAGAGACATGCTACAAAAAATTGTTTCTGAGTTTTCTGCTTTTTTGCTAATTTTAGTTGCAATTTGCATTTGCAAAAAAAATTTTTTTCAGCTTAACATAATCACAATTATCCATTTACATCTAGTAAAGTTCTTGATCTCTTATTTGAGTATAAATTCTTCCCTTCTCTATAGATATGACAGGTAAACTATTACTTGCTCTTCTAATTTGCTTATGGTATCACACTTTATGTCTAAATTATATACCCATTTTTACCTTAGCATCTTTCTTTCTTTCTTTCTTTCTTTCTTTCTTTCTTTCTTTCTTTCTTTCTTTCTTTCTTTCTTTCTTTCTTTCTTTGCAAGGCAATGGGGTTAAGTGGCTTGCCCAAGGCCACACAGCTAGGTTATTATTAAGTGTCTGAGGCCAGATTTGAACTCAGGGCTGGTGCTCTAGCCACTGCACCACCTAGACACCCCTAGCATCTTCCTTTTTTAAATCAAATTAACTATTTTTATAAAACCAGCTCTTAATTTTATTTATTAATTCATTTTATTATTTTTAATTTTATTAATCTTTTTGATAATTTTTTTAGAATTTCTAATTTGATGCTTAATTGGAGATTTTTAACTTATTTTTATAACCTTTTTAGTTGCATACACAATCCTTTGATCTGCTTTTTTCTCTATTTTATCGATTCATGAAATTTTCTCTGAGCACTGTTTTGGCTATATCCCATAAATTTTGGTATGTGGTCTCAATGTCATTTTCTTCAATGAAATTTTTGGTTGTTTCTATGTTGTTTTACTGGTTGTTTTATTTGATCTGTTCATTATTTAGCATTAAATTATTTAGTTTCTAATTAATTTTTATCTACCTTTCTATGGTCCTTTAATAAGTGTAATTTTTATTGCAGCATGATCTGAAAAGGGTACATTTAATATCTCTGCCTTTCTGCACTTAACTGTGAGGTTTTTATGCCCTAAGACAAGATCAGTGCCATATCTGACACTTTTGAGGAAAAAAAAAATGAATGTTCCTTTGCTTTCCCATTTAATTTTCTGCAGAGTTCCAGTATATCTAAAATTTTCTAAAATTCTATTCACCTCCTTAACTTCTTTCTTATTTTGTGTTTAGATTTATCTAGTTCTGAAAGGTTTCATTTTTCTATTTCCTCATTTAACTTCTCCTTTAGAAATTTGGATGCTATGCCATTTTGTGCATATATGTTTAATATTGCTATTACTTCATTGCCTTCATACCTTTTAGCAAGATATAGTTTCCTTCATTGTTTTTTAATTAAAACTGGTTTTGCTTTTGTTTTGTTTGAGATCATGATTGCTAACCCTGTTTTTCTTTTACTTTCATTGAAGCCATTTATATTTATTCTGTGTCTCTCTGTTTAAAATGTACTTCTTGAAACAACATATTATAGGATTCTGTTTTTTTAGTCCACTCTGCAATGCACTTCTGATTTATAGGAGAGTTAATCCCATTTACTTTAATAGTTATTACTCCTAATTGTGCATTTCCCTCAATCCTATTTTTACCACTTTTTTCTCCCTCTCCTCACCAGTATTTGCTTCTGATCAGCACCTCCTTCAATACACTCTCCCTTCTATCAACTCCTCTTTTCTTTTCTCCTTCCCCTCCTACTTCACAATAGGGTAAGATAGATTTCTATATCCAATTGCAATTGAGTATATATGTTATTCTCTCTTTCAGTCAAATCTGGTGAAAGTAATATTCAAACAATGTTCATCACCTACCTTCTTTTCCTCTACTGTAATAAGTCTTTCATGCCTCTTTATGTGATATAATTTACCCCATTCTGCCTCCCCTTTCCTCTTCTCCCAGTACAATCCTTTTATTCATCCCTTAATTATGTTTTTAATACCACATCAAAGTCCACTTATACCTTTACTCACCATGTCTATTCTTTCCAACTGTCCTAATAGAGATACAATTTTTTACAAAGTCATCTTCTCACATAGACATGTAAATAGTTTGACCTGATTGAATAATATGTCTTTTTCTCTTTCCTGCTTACCTTTTTATACTTTTTATACTTTTTTTTACTCTTGTATTTGAAATTGAATTTTCAGTTTAGTTCTGGTCTTTTCTTCAGGAAAGTATAAAAGTATTCTATTTCACTGAATATCCATCTTTTCCCCTGAAAGATTATACTCAATTTTCCTAGGCAATTGATTCTTGGTTGCAATCCAAGTTTTTTTTTTTAACTTTCTAGAACATCATTTTCAGAAGTTGCAAAGTTCTGTTCCAACCTAGCTATGGCTTTTTGATACTTGAATTGTTTCCTCCCCATTGTTTGCAGTATTTTTTCCTTGACCTGAGAAATCTGGAATTTCGTTATAATATTCCTTGTTGTTTTCATTTTGGGATATCTTTCAGGAGGTAATAGGTGAATTCTTTTAATGACTCTTTTACCCTATGTTTCTATGTATATCAGGACAGTTTTCCATCATAATTTCTTGCAAGAAGCTTCGCAGACTCTTTTTTCTGATTGTGAAAGTTAAGTGGTCCAGTAATTCTTAAATTACCTCTCCTGGATCTATTTTCTAGGTCAGTTTTTTTAATTGAGTTATTTTACATTTCTTTCTACTTTTTCCTTCTTTTGACTTTGCTTGACTCATTCTTGATGTCTCATGGAGTTATTAGATTCCATGTGCCCACTTCTAATCATTAAAGAATTATTTTCTTCAGTGAAATTTTTTGCTTTCTTTTCCATTTGTCCAATTCTCCTTTTTAGGGCTATTTCTACTTTCGTACATACCATGTTAGATAGCAAGATGTCAAAATCCAAATGTAGTTCCATTATTATTTCTGTTACTACTATTGCTAGATCACTACAGAAAAATGCTGGCAAATTTATTTTAATTCATTTGTCTATTTGTTTTTCCTCTTTCACTTCATTAAAAGTCCATTTTATCCCCATTCAGGATTATATTGTTGGGTAGGTTATGATGGGTCATAACCCTATCTCTTTTGCTTTATGAAATAGAGTATTCTAAGACCTATAATATTCCAGGGTCCTTCAACATTATAGCTGTTAGGTCTCGTGTAATCTTTGTGTTGTGTTGTGTAATCCTTGTGAAATCCTTATTGTTCCTCCATGATATTTGAATTCTTTTTTTCTTATTGCTTCCAAAATTTTCTACTTAACCTGGGAGTTTTTGAAACTTGACTATGGGGAGGCTAGGTGGTGCAGTGGATAAAGCACCAGCCCTGGAGTCAGGAGTACCTGGGTTCAAATCCGGTCTCAGTCACTTAATAATTACCTAGCTGTGTGGCCTTGAGCAAGCCACTTAAACCCATTACCTTGCAAAAAACCTAAAAAAAAAAAAAAAGAAAAAAAAAGAAACTTGATTATGATATTCCTGCAAGTTTTCCTACTGGGATCTCTTTTAAATGGTCATCATGGATTTTTTTTCTATTTCTGCTTTGCCTTCCTAATGTAGAATTTTAAGGCAATATTTGATAGTTTCTAATATTGATAGTTTCAAATATTATATCAAGATTCCTTTTTTATCATAATCCTCAGTCAATCCAACTATTCTGTTATTTCTCCTCAATATTTTCTTAAGATCCTTGTTTTCTGATAAGACATTTCATATTATTCCTCTTCATTCTTTTGAATTTGCTCTATTTTTACTTTGTGTCTTCAAACAATATTATTTCCCCTTGTCTGATTCTAGTTTCCAGGTAGTTATTTTCTTCCTTAAGTTTTTAATTCATTGTTTAACTTTCCTTTATTTTTTATTTTCTTCAGTCTCTCTTATCTGATTTTAAAAATCCTTTTTAATTCTAAGAAATCTTTCTGTGCTTATGACAATTTGATATTTTCATTGAAAAATGAATTGCTTTTTCTATTCCATTATCTTCCTCTGAATATGAACCCAGATCTTCGATATCTCCATAGTAGTTAATTATGATTGGGTTCTTTCTCCTTTGTTTTATATTTTTTTTTATTTTGTTTTTAGCAGTTATTAGTCTGATCAAGTTCCAGTCCTGGTTATGAGAATTAATGCCCCAGACCCTGATCTTTCTGGGGTTTTTTTCCCTGAGGTCAGTCCCAGAGCTCAACCTTCAGCTCTCCTCTCCACTTTCTAAGTCAAAGCTAGAGTCCCCAGGCACACTGTTTCTTCCTGCAATCCCTCTGGTACCTGCAAACTATAACAGTCCTCTCTTCCCCAAAACTGAAACCTGGCACTCTGCTCTCCTGCAGGTGTCCACAGAAAGCACCGTCCCCATCCCTCTGCTACTACATTTACCTGGTGTGTGATAGTTCCTTCTCCTTCCTTCCCCCACAGTGACAGCCCAGGCCAGGATATGTCTGATTAACACATTTGTGCTTGGGGTCTCTTGACAATAGAAGGTCCTTCAATCTTCTTCAACTCAGCCTTCAGACTCCCACAAAGTCCATGAGCCCGCCTCCCAACCCCAATCACCTTCAAGTTTCTTGCCTGTTGATTCCTCAGAGTTAACCTTGCTAAATGATCAAAAGATATGAACAGTTTTCAGATTGAGTAACCAAAGTTATCCACAGCTTTATAAAAAATGCTCTAACTCATTATTGATTGGAGAATATGAATTAAAACAATACCGAGGTACTATCTTATGCCTATTACATTGACTTATAAAGACAGAAAAGGAAGTGACAAATGTTCAAGGGGAAGTGGGAAAAAAATGAAACATTAATGCATTGTTGGTGGAATACCATTGCTCATTATTCAGACTGAAATCCTGCCCTAGAGTCAGTTCTTTCCTGGGTTCTACTTTATCCAGATTTTTGTTTATTTCCAATGCTGTACATGCCATCTGAGGCAATGCTCTGTCTTTTTGTGTAGGAAATTTGGAAAGTCTAAATTTTTCTGATCTACTTCACCATTGTCCCAGAATACTCTCCTGGAAATTTCATTTTTAAATGTAGTATTCAACCAGGAGAGATGGGATTTCAGGAAAGCCTGGAGGGATTTGCATGAACTGATGCTGAGTGAGAGAGCAGAACTAGAAAAACACTGTAATAGCAACATGGGAGTGATGATCAACCATGAAGGGCTTGCTCATTCCATCAGTGCAACAATTGGGAGCAATTTTGGGCTGTCTGCAAAGGAGAGTACCATCTGTATCCAGATAAGTAGCTGTGGAGTTTGAACAAAGTACAAGGACTATTCCCTTTAATATAGGAAAAAAAACAGATATCGTATTGTCTGATCTTGTTACCTCTTAGAATTCTTGTCTCTTCTCGAAGGATATGATTTCTGTCTCATCACACCCAATTTGGATCAAGGTACAACATGGAAACAAAGTAAAGACTGACAGATTGCTTTCCGTGGGGGGGGGGGGGGGGAGCAAAGTAAGATTGGGGGGAAAATTGTAAAACTCAAATAATATCTTTAATAAAAATTAATTTAAAAATGTAGTATTCTATAATGATAAAAATCACTCATTTCTCCCTCCACTGATTTTCATCCAGATGCTCTCTACCATGGTTATCCACCCTGGTTCTTGAGTTTTCTCAAATGAGTATACATTCTTTGTGTGTGTGTGTGTGTGTGTGTGTGTGTGTGTGTTTGTGTGTGTGATGGGGGTAAAAGTTGATTTGGTATGTTACTTTTTGGGGCAGCTAGGTGGCGTAGTGGATAAAGCACCGGCCCTGGAGTCAGGAGTACCTGAGTTCAAATCCGACCTCAGACACTTAATAATTACCTAGCTGTGTGGCCTTGGGCAAGCCACTTAACCCCATTTGCCTTACAAAAAAACAAAAAAAAAGTTAAAAAAGTATGTTACTTTTTCTCCAGATAAATGTAAAAATAATTTGTTACTTTTTCTCCAGATAAATGTAAAAATAATTTTTAATATTCATTTTTAAAACTTTTCATTCCAAATTCTCTCCCTTCTGTCTTCACCCCCACTTCCATGGAAAAGGCAAGCAATTTGATAAAAGCTATATATATATATATGTGTAGTCATGTAAAACATTTTCTTAATAGTCATACTGTGAAAGAAAAAGGAAAATAAAGACAGTAAAAAAAGTATACTTTAATCTGTATTCAGATACCATCAGTTCTTTCTCTGGGAATGGATAACATTTTTCATCATAAATCCTTCAGAGTTGTCTTGAATCATTATATTGCTGAGATTAAATAAATCATTAATAACTGATCATCTTACAATATTGTTGTTACTTTAATACAGAGTATTTTTCATTTTGTATCAGCACCTATAAGTCTTTCCAGGTTTTTCTGAGAGCATCCTGCTTATCATTTTTTTTTAGGTTTTTGCAAGGCAATGGGGTTAAGTGGCTTGCCCAAGGCCACACAGCTAGGTAATTATTAAGTGTCTGAGGCCGGATTTGAACTCAGGTACTCCTGACTCCAGGACCGATGCTCTATCACTGCACCACCTAGCTGCCCCACTGCTTATCATTTTTAACAGCAGAATAGTATTCCATCATCATCACATACCACAATTTGTTCATCTGTTCCCCAATTGATGGGCATCCCCTCAGTTTCCAAATCTTTGTCACCAAAAAAGAGCTACTATAAATATTTTTGTATGTAAAGATACTTTTCCTTTTTTTGTTTTTTTTTTCTTTTGGTTTACAGATCTAGCAATAGTATTCCACTAACATTGCATTAATGTTTCATTTTTTCTCATTTTCTTTTTCTGTCTTAATAGTCAATGTAATAGGCATAAGATAGTACCTCAGTATTGTTTTAATTTGTATTCTCCATTCAATAGTGAGTTAGAGCATTTTTTTCATAAAGCTATGGATAATTTTGTGTTACTTAATCTGAGTTCATATCTTTTGATCATTTAACAATTAAAGAATGGCTCTTATTTTTAGAAATTTGACTCTCTATTTTTGAGAAATGAAACCTTTAAAAGAGAAACTTGCTTCAATTTTGTTCACATTTATTAATTGCCTTCCTTCCTATTTTTCTATCATCTTTCTCCTTTTATCTTGTCCCTCCTCAAAAAGTGTTTTGCTTCTATCTCTCCCCTAATCTTCCCACCCTTCTATCAGTACCACCCTTTCTCTCATCTTCTTTCTCTCCACAGATTTCTATATCCAATTGAGTGTATTTGTTATTTCCTCTTTGAACAATTCTGATGAGAGTAAGGTTCACTCATTTCCTGTCTCCCCATTCCTCTTCCTCTTCAATGCAACAATTTTTTCTTGCTTCTTTTGTGTGAGGTAATTTACCCCATTTTGACTTTTTTCTTTCCCTTTCTCCTAGTATATTCCTATCTCATTTCTTACTTTTTTAAAAAATGTTATCCCTTCATATTCAACTCAATCCTGTGCCCTTTCTTTCTCTATACTCCTAATTGCCCTAATAATGAAAAAGTTCTTTTGAGTTACCTGTATCATCTTTCCATGTAGGTATATAAACAGTTCCATATCATTAAGTCCTTTATGATTTCCCTTTCCAGTTTGCCTTTTAATGCTTTTCTTGAGTCCCAATTTTGAAATTCAAATTCTCTGTTTAACTCTGATCTTTTTAATCAGGAAGATTTCTAAGTCCCCTATTTCATTAAATATCTATCTTTTCTCCTGAAAGAGGATATTCAGTTATGCTGGATAGCTGGTTTTTGGTTGTAGTTCAAACTCCTTCACCCTTGAGAATATCATATTTCAAGCCCCCCCACAAATCCCTTATTGTAGAAGCTGCTAAATCTTTTGTTATCCTGACCATGACTCCACAATATTTAAATTGTTTCTTTCTGGCTACTTGCAATAATTTCTCCTTGATCTTGAGAAATCTGGAATTTGACTGTGATACTTGTAGGAGTTTTCATTTTAGAATTTCTTTCAGGAAGTGATTGTTGGATTTTTTCAATATCTATCTTACCCTTGAGTTCTACATATCAGATGATTTCTTGAAAGATGTTGTCTAGGCTTGTTTTTTGATATTGGCTTTTAGGGAATCTGTTAATTTTTAAATTTTCTTTTTGAATCTATTTTCCAGGTCAGTTATTTTTCCAACAAGATATTTCAGGTTCTATTTTTTCAGTCTTTTAACTTTGCTTTATTGTTTCTTGATTTCTTATAAAGTCACTAGCTTCCATTTGCTTAATTCTAATTTTTAAGGAAATATTTTCTTCAGTGAACTTTGGTATCTCCCTTTCCATTTGACCAATTCTACTTTTTAAGGCATTTTTCTCCTCATTGGTTTTTTTGAACATCTTTTACCATTTGGTCCAGTCTGTTTTTCAGGTGTTATTTTTTTTGCTTCTCCTTTTCCAAATTTTGACCCCCTTTTCTTGTATCACTTCCATTTCTCTTTCCAATTTTTCACCCACCTCTCTTACTTGATTTTCAAAATCCTTTTTGAACTCTTATCTGAGACCAATTCATATTTTTCATGGAGGCTTTAGATGTAGTAGTTTAGACTTTATCTTCTGGGTGTGGGTTTTAATCTTCCTTGTCACCCTTGTGACTTTCTACGGTTAGATAATTTTCCTGTTGGCTCATTTTCCTAGCCTATTACTTGACTTTTAACTATGTCAAAATAAAGTCCTGTTTTCAAGGTGAAGGACATCCAGTCCATGCCAAGTTTCAGAGTTTTTGTGCAGTTATTCTTGGAGATACTTCTAGGGAATTGTTCCCATGAGGCTGCAAACTCTGGTGTGCTAGTGTTTCTCTTTGTCTTGGGACCACTACTCAGATTTGATTATAGGCAAAGCAATAGAATTCTGGCTCAGTGCTAGCAAAGAGACCCCTGTAACCTCCTTCTGACCAGTTATTTCAAACCTTTTACTGTCTGTGGGACTGACTCTGGAAACAGCAGCTGCTGCTGCTGCTGCTGATGATGATGATGATTTCAGTGGCATCCAAGAGCTGCTCTTGGTTTGTTGGGGCCAGTTTCAGTCCTGGCATAGCCTGTGCTGGTCTGGGCTCCTCTCTCACCCTGGTACAACATACCATTCCTGCTGAACTTCTAAGTTGTCTTGGACTGAAAAATTGTTTCTTTTCCATCTTTTTTCATCGGTTCCATCTTTTTTTTTTGTGGGTTCTGTCACAAATTGTTTGGAGTCATTATTTAAAAGTTATTTGCAGGAGTTTGGAGGAGAGCTCAGGAGAGTGCCTCACCTTATTCCACCGTCTTAGCTCTGCCTCCATGAGAATACATTCTTTATATGCAGTGCTACCCTAACTTATCCCACTCTTCTTTTACCTAGCCTGTTTCTTTAAAATATTCATTTCCAGAGCCATAAGCCAATCTTGAGTTTTATCCTGCAAAGTCTTAGTGATTCCTATGAAGTTGAATTTGCTTCCTCGTATTAGAATCTCTATTTCCTGTTTGTTGATTAAACTTAGTGTTTGTTTATAGACATGCAGATTTTTCCTTGCTCTTGTCTTCTATTAACTTATGTGTATCTCAGTTACTATTTTTTCCTTGTTATAACTAATCTCTGAAAAATAACTCTGTAGATAAGCAAAAACACATTTTTCTTCCTTACCAATCTTTGAAAATTTAAAAACTTTTGAATATATTTTAAACATTCCAGGCAAATACTTTTTTTATCATCCTTGTTAAATATGCTCCATCCTTAGCAGGATTCTGCAATTCCTAAATTTTTTAAGATCTAGAAACCTGAATCCCAATCTTGTTCTCTATCTTCTTTTCTTGTTATTTTTGAATAATTTTTCAGTTGTTTCCAACTTTTCATGACCCTATTTTGGAATTTTCTTGGCAAAGATTACTAGAGTAGTTTGCCATTTCTTTCTCCAGCTAATTTCACAGATGAAGAAACTGAGACAAATAGGTTTAAGTGGCTTGCCCAGAGACACACAATAAATGTCTAAAGCCAGATTTGAACTCAGAAAGGTGCATTTTCCTGACTCCTGGCCCAGCACTCTATCTCCTATGCCATCTAGGTATCCAAACATTTTATATAAGAAAAAAGTAAGGCAAGCAAGATTAAGTGACTTGCCAATGGTCACTCAGTTATTAAGTTCCTGAGCCTAGATTTGAACTCTTTTAAGATGAGTCTTCCATACTCCAGGCTCAGTACTCTATACATGCTGCCATCTAATTCCATCTTCTTAGCTAGATATTTACATCCAAAATTGACTTTTTTTTTTAATAATCCTGTCAATGGGTAGTAGTAGGGAAAATATAAACTATCCTCCAATGATACTATTTCTTGACTAAGACCTCATAACCTTTGGCAACACTTTAAGTTCTTTCTACCAGTGTCATTGTTCTTTATTACAAGGAATGGGTCTCTGTGGAATGTTGAAGGAGGGACATACTCAGAAAGGAAGATGATGTAAAAAGAGATATCAAAAAAATTTAAATTGAATTCACTGAAAAAAATCTATATTCCCTTTAGTTCCTCAATTCCAAATTCACTTGTAATGGGAATATGTACATATTTTTCTTCCCTTTCAGTTTATTTCAACATCAAGAAAGTCAAACCTTCTTTGGCAGTCTTAAAAGCTTCAGCATCAAAAATAGGGAGTAAAATTTTTGCTTCAAATGCTCCTCCCCCCCCACTTTAAGAAAAATTTTAATTGCTTTTAAATTCTTCATTTTTTTTCTCCTCAGAAGTATGAAGGTTTTTCAAAAGAGAAAGTACTATGGGTCTTGCTGTGCAAAGATAAAAGCTTCTAGTATCCATCAGTAAAGAGAGAGAACATTTTATCCCATGTCCTTTGCTATAGTTTTGGTGCAATTACATAACCTTTGTCCTGATACACATCTTTTTTCCCCCCCTTAGATACTTAAATAAGAACAAATATCTGACTGTCATTGATGAAGATGCTTTTTTGGGAGTATTTAGTGGACCTACCCTGCTGTAAGTAAAACAAAGGAAAGGTAATCTGGTTCAAAATGCTGGGCAGGAGTATTGTTTCTTTTCTTTTTTTTTAATTTTTATGTGTGATATTTAAGGGTAAATTACTGCTATTCTATGTTGTATAGTGAACTGTTGTCATACTTCAATGTGTTTGCTGTGTTGTTGAATCATTTCTGTTCTGCCTGTCTTTTCATGGCCCCATTTTTGGAAGTTTTCTTGGCAAAGATATTAGAGTGGTTTGCCATTTCCCTGTCCAATTCATTTTACAGAAGAGAAACCAAGGCAAAAAAGGTTTAAGTTATTTGCCCAGAGTCACACATACAGTAAGTGTCAATTTGAACTCTGAAAGATGAGTCTTCCTGGTTTCAAGTCCAGTACTCCATACTCTCTAGATGACCAAGGGCATTGTTTCTTCAGGAGAGCTATATTCCTTGAAGAAACCCTATCCTAGAGTGCTAAGATTGAGAGTTTCCTAATTCTCTGCTGTAGAACCTGATCAAGCCACTCCAGTCATGTGGATTCAAGGGAAAGGAGGGGAAAAAATATTTATGAAGTTCTTACTATGGTGCCAGTTCTTTACAAGTATTATTTCTTTTGATCATCACAACAACCCTGGGAGATAGGTGATATATTATCCTCATTTTACAGTTGATGAAACTGATATAGACAGACCCACAGCTAATAAGTTTCTGAGACCAAATTTGAATCCAGGTTATCCTAACTCCAAGGCCAGTGCTCCATCCACTGTGGCACCTAGCTGCCTCTATATCATTGCCCATAGTTGCCACATGCTGTGGTCAGGAATAAAACATGGCAGCCTGTGCCCAGGAATAAAAGTTTTTAAAAAGTTTAGGCTGTATTCCTTGCCATTATGGAGGTTAATTTTAGGGATCGAGCACATATATAAAGAGATAGTATATATTACCTTTATGCTATTAGCTAGATACTGGAAATGAGAAAATATTTTAGATCATGGGCAAGGCACTTATTCTTTATAAATCTCAGGTTTCTTGGGTATGATATGAAATAATATTTACATGGCCCACTTAATAATACTAAGTGAATATTTTTGGAATAAATGTAAAACCTCATGGTTGGTTCAAAAAAATCAATTTCATAATTACTAGATGGAAGAGACAAAGTTAGGTAATAGATTTTTTTCTGAAAAAGATTGAGGGATGAGGAAATAATTACTGGACAGTCAGAGCAATGGTATTCATTAATGTGATGTGGCAGCAAAAAATGCTAATATGATCTTGCTGTCATGAAGAGAATCCTAGCTTCCAAGAATCAGAAGATGATTTTGTGCTTTTGTATTCTGCATTGATCAATTTATGTTTGGATTTTTCTTTTCTTTTTTTTTCAAGGCAATGGGGTTAAGTGACTTGCCCAAGGTCACACAGCTAAGTAATTATTATTAAATGTCTAAGGTCAGATTTGAACTCAGGTACTCCTGACTCCAGGGCCAGTGATCTATCCACTGTGCCACCTAGCTGCCCCTATGTTTGGATTTTTAAGGTCAGTTCTAGATGCTCTGTTTTTGGAAGGACATTGATAAGCTGATAGGTCTCCAGAGGAAAGTTATCACAAATATAAGAGAATTGGTTGAAATAATTGTTACTGTTTAGTCTGAAGTAGGGAAGAAACAAGGAGGGACATAGTAGCCATAGTAGCCATCTTCAAATAATTTAAAGACTAATATGGGGAAAAGGGATTTGACATGTTATTTAAATCCTAGAAGGAAGGACCAAGAGCAAGGGATGAATTTAAGCTTGATATTAAGGAAAATTTTCTCATAATACAGAGTTATCTAAAAGTGGAATGGATGCCGTGGAAGGTAGTGGGTTAACTCCCCTACTGGGAGAATCAAGAAGTTATGTAACAACTTTGGGATATATTGTAGTGGGGATGGGGATAGGGACCAGACCTGAGTGTAGGGAATTTCCAGAGAAGGAAATTCCCTCTACCAATGGAGCTTCCATTAATAAAGAACTGTCTGGTAGAGTGCTGAGCATTTGAGGTGACTTGTCCAGGAACTCACTAACTTGAATTCAGGTCTTCTTGGCTCTGAGACCAACTATCTATCCACCATGTTTCTTAGGCTATAGTGAAATTTCTTAGGGAGGGAGGGAGGGTAACAGGGGACTAAATGGTCAATGAGCTCAATTCTAAATCTAAAATTATTTTATTCTGAATGGTTGAATATAAAGTATTTTATAAATCTTGAAGTTTTATATAAATTTGAATATCACTACTATAATCATTCTTCTAGTCTTACAATAAATGGAGTTCAGATAGAAACAATCCCAGGACAAGTAGATTTCTATTATTCTTTTCTTGGATAATGTTTCATGTGTTATTGAATATCTGGATAAAATAAGTTAATCTGACATGATTATTCAAAAATATGTTATCTCTGGTGGAGCTAGGATGGCAGAATAAAGGCAAAGACTTTCTTGAGCTCTCCCTAATCCCTCCAAATATCCTTAAATAATGACTCTAAACAAATTCTAGAATGGCAAAAGACATTAAAAAGTTAGAGTGAAACAATTTTTCAGTCCAAGATAACTTAGTAAGTCAATGGGAAGATCTGCTGCACCGTGGTAAGAGAGATAACAGTACAGAGCAGGCCTCAGCAGTATAACCCTGGCCCCCACAAACCAAGACCTTGGTGGTCTTGGGAGCCACTGAATCAGGAGCAACAGAAGCAGAAGCTGATTCCAGAATTCTCAGCTGACAGGAAGGGGATAAAACACTAGGTTAAAAGGAGATTAAAGGGGTCTCTTTGTAGGCCCTAAGGCAGGACTCTCTTGCTTTGCAAAATCCTGATTGCTGTCTTTGGTTGGCCATCCAAGAATGAGGAAAAAGCACTAGCATACCAGAGCTTGTGGCTACAGGGGAACAAGGACCCTTTCTCAAAATTCCAGGGCAGGTACCTCACAGACCAGAGCACAGGCCCAGAGAATAGATAATATCACTTTGAAAGAACTGAAAACTTATAGATTCTTAGAAGTATCTCTGAAAAAACACTGTTATAAAACCTCAGATGCTTGGGACAGTGTGCCCTACACCCTAGAAGCAGAGCCCTTATTTGACAAGGAGTTAAAATCAAGTCATAGGCTAGAGAAATGAGAAATAATAGAAAAATTAATTGACTATAAAAAGTTAATATGAAAGCATGGGCCTTGGAGTCAGGAGGACATGAGTTCAAATCAGACCTCAGACACTTAATAATTACCTAGCTGTGTGACCTCAAGCAAGTAACTTAACCCCATTGCCTTGCAAAAAAAAAAAAAGCTAAACTAAAAAAAAGTTAATATGATGACAAGAAAAATTAAAACACATACTCAGAAGAAGATAACAAAGTCAGAACTCTGACATCCAAAACCTCCAAGAAAAATATGAATTGATCTCAGGTCATGGAAGAGTTCAAAAAGGATTTTGACAATCAAGAAAGAGAGGTAGAGGAAAATTTGGGAAGAGAAATAATACAAGAAAATCATGAAAAATGAATCAGCAACTTAGAAAAGGGGACCCCTCCCCCAAAAAATACTCAAGAAAAAACAAACTAGGTCAACTGGTAAAAGAGGCATAAAACATACACCAAAGGAAAAACTCTTTAAAAAATAGCATTGGTCAAACAGAAAAGGAGGTACAAAAGCTCACTGAAGAAAAATAATTCCTTAAAAATTTATTATTTATTATTCCTTAAAAATTAATAATTCCTTAAAAATAATTCCTTTAAAAATTATAATTGAGCAAATGGAAGATAATGACTTTATGAGAAATCAAGAAACTATAGAACCAAGCCAAAAGAATGAAAAGATAGAAGATAATATGAAATATATATTGGAAAAACAATTGACCTGGAAAATAGATCCAAGAAAGGTCATTTAAAAATTATTGAACTACCTGAAAGTCATGATCCTAAAAATGAGCATAGACATCATTCTGCAAGAAATTACCAAGGAAAACCAAAGAGTAAAATAGAAATGGAAAGAATCCAACAATCACCTCATGAAGGAGATCCTAAAATGAAAATACCCAAGAACATTATAGTCAAATTCTGGATTTTCCAGGTCAAGGAGAAATTAGTGCAAGGTGTCAGAGAGAAATAATCCAAATATCTTAGACAGTCAGTCTAGCACAAGATTTAACAGCTTCTATATTAAAGAATTGGAGGACTTAGAATATGATTTTCTAGAAGGCAAAAGATCTTGGATTACAACCACAAATCAACTACCCAGCAAAACTGAGTATCTTCTATCAGGAGAAAAAAAAATGGACATTCAGTGAGATAGAGGACTTTCCAACTTACCTGATGAAAAGTCCAGAGCTAAACAGAAAATTTGAATTTCAATTACAAGACTCAAAGAAGCATTAAAAGATAAACAGGAAAGGGAAATTATAAAGGACTTAATGATGTGAAACTGTTTATAGTCCTACATGGGAAGTTGATACTGGTAACTCATGAAAATTTTCTCATTAGGGCAATTAGGAGGACTTTACAGAGAGAGCACAAGGTGCTTGAGGTGAATATGAAGGGATGATATCTTAAAAAAATTAAGGGGTGAGAGTAATGTTCTGGGAGAAAGGAAAAGGGAGAAGTAGAATGGGGTAAATTATCTCACATAAAAGAGACAAGATAAAGCTTTTACTTTGGAGGGGAAGAAGTGGGATGTGAGGGGGAATTAGTGAACTTTACTCTTATCAGAATTGGCTCAAAGAGAAAAATAAATCATACTGGTATAGAATATATAGAGAAAAAATATCAATTTAGAATAGAATTCTATCTTATCCTACAGGAAAGTAGGAAATGAAGGGGGATGGGATGGGGTGTGATATTCAGAACCAAAATACTTTTTCTTTTACCAATACTTTTGAGGAGGAACAGGGTGAAAGGAGACAGAGAATAGAATAAATTGGGGGGGGGGTAGGAGGCAGGGTAGAAGGTGACATTTTTGTTATGTCAGATAAAGTTTTTGATTGTGCCCCAACACCATTTTTCTCATAAGCCCTTTGGTTTTTAATTGCATGATTTTGATTAGAGCAGTCATTTTTAGAAGTGTATAATGGCAGACAAGTCAATACCACCAGATTATGTGATGGATTCTTAGCAGTGGCTTCAGAGGCAGCTAGGTAGTTCTATAGATTGAGTGCTGAGCTTGGAGTCAGGAAGACCTGGGTTCAATTCCTACCTCAGACATTTACTAGCTGTGTGACCCCAAGCAAGTCATGTAACCTCTATATAACTTAATCCACTGGAGCGGAAAATAGCAAACCTCTCCAAGATCTTTGCCACAAAACCCCACGGACAATATTGGTGTGATGCTGTCCACAGGGTCATAAGGAGTCAGCCATGACTGAACAACTAAAAATATAACAACAATCCATAAAGCATATCAAGATTCAAAGACTTCAGATCTTTGCATCCCATTTCAATTTCCATAGACGCAGTAGTACAAAAGAAAACCAAGGTTGTCAAGACCTATATTAATTTTTTAATTATCTACAATTTTAAAACTAAGGTCAAAACAATAACCAACTGGTTCATTACTGAATGATCTGAACCAAATATGTATGGGTATATAAAAAGATATATACACTCATATATTATATATAGAGATACCACATGATTTTGTCTCATATGTTTATATATGTATGTATATGCCTGTGCATATAAATAGTCTTATTATAAATAAATTCAGAAGACAAAGCAATTGCATCTAAAAGGAGGGATGATTCATAGATTCTCTTCAAAGAAATGAATAAATGGTCAAACCTGAGTTACTCATGGGAAAGTACACACTGAATTTGCAATGGGAGGAATTGGACTTTAACTGTAACTCACTTAACTACAACTCACTTAACTACTCCAGGTCTCAGTTTCTTCATCCATCAAATGAAAGGTTGGACTAGATGACCCCTCAGGTCCATTCTAGCTTTAAATCTATAAAGTTATCGTTTCTGTTGGATAAAATGGTATTGACAGAAGGAAACTGGGAATAATGAAATTCCAGCCAAAAACCTGAAGCTATTAGGGGCATGAGGGGTGTTTTTCCTCATGGCTACTGAGGGAAGGCAAGGAGTTTAGAAGAAATAGTAGGATATAGGAAGTGGACAGTTGATGAAGAAGATGATGAAGAAAAAAACTTTACTTTCTAGACAATTATCTTATGATGCAGGAATGACTTTTATTTGCTTGTTTGTTTGTTTTTGATCATTGATATATAAAACTCCATGGGGAGAAAACTCCATCTACCAAAGCAGATCAGCAATTACTCTGCAGCTAATATAGTCTTTAGAAACTGAGGGTTTTATAATTTAACTAATACAATGCAGCCATTATGTGTCACAAGAAGGATTTGAATCCAATCTCTTTGTTTCAGATAGGTAATGGAGAGAATCACTTTGGGGTTTTTTTGTGTTTTGTTTTGTTTTGTTTTGTTTTAGCAAAATTGCTAGACTTCAATACCATGGAGCAGAAGTATTTGTTATTTCATGAACTCCTTTTAACAACAACCAAATGTGTTGTTAACCCTTAGGGTAATTTAATATACTATTAATAATAGTCTATAACTATTTATTACTTTTTTATTAATATATAATATAATTTAATAATATATAAATATAATCTATTACTAAAATTTACTATGACTCTTTTAACACAAATCCTCAAGAGTTCACAGATCACTAAATTGGGAACCAATGTCATAAAGGATAAACATTATGACAAAAAAGAGAGCAGTAGAGGTGCCCAGAAATTCATGCAACACAATCGTGGAAGAAGGGCAGATATCATGCTATTTTCCTTATCCATCTATGTAATAATTTATAGGCACTAGTAATAAAGTGAGCTCTTGATATTGAAAGTTAATATGATCACATAGAGACTGAACCTTAGAAAACTCCATGGAAAGTGATGCCTTCTTTAAAAGAAATAGTTTAGAAGAAAGGGATTGTGGTGTATCATTATTCATCAAAAGGATTATTTGTCTGGAAATTCATGAACTAAAGTGGGGCAACATGTTGCTGTTGTTCAGTCATTTTTCAGTTGGGTTAGACTCTTCATGACCTCTGATTAGGGTTTTCTTGGTAAAGATATTGGAGTAGTTCACCATTTCCTTCTCCAGAACACTTTCCAGTTGAGAAACTGAGACAATTAGGTTAAGTGTAAACTTGCCCAGTGTTCCTGAAGGAACTAGTAAGTGCCTGAAGCCAGATTTGGAGTCAGGAAGAAGAGTCTTCCTAAATCCTGCTATCTCTTGCAACTCCTAGAGGCCTTAACATGGGATAGGTCATTTGAATAGGAACCAATTGAAGAGGAAATGGTTGGAAATATTATATGCTGGCCAGAAATGACCAGTCCCTGTTGCATATTGTGAAGCTTGTAGTAGTGACTAGCAAATATTTAGCATTTAATAGATATTTGTTGGTTATTGGTACAGAGGCTACATATAGTCATTATGGAGTACTTAAATTATCTTGACAAATGCTAAAGGTTTCTGCTAAAAACAGAAAATCTAAAATTTTAAAATTGTCCCAATAACATCATTTTTCAATCAATAGAAGAAAATTGGTGGAGGGGAGAATTGCTATTCTTGACATGATTCTGACCATTATATAAGAATTAGTTGAAGTGAAAATAATAGCAACTATGGAAGGACTATGCCATCTTAAAAAATCAAAGAGCAGGAGATTTGGAGGCAGAGGGTCAAGTTTTTGCCATTTTTTTAACCTAAAAGAATTTGGACAAGTCACTTAGCAAGCAGAGTATGATGGGAAGAGCTAGAGATTTGGAGTCAGACAGACTAGATTTGAGTCCTGGCTTTGTTACTTACATGTGTGCAACTTTGGACAAACCACTTAGCTTCTGTATGCCTCAGATTATTCATCTGTGAAATGAAGAGTTTGTATTAAAAATTCTTTCAGTCAGATGTTCTTCATCTGAGATCTGTGAATTTGTTTTTCTAGCTTTTTTGAAAACTGTGTTTTAATGTAAATTGGTTTCCTTTGTAATCCTATGTATTTTATTTTAAACATTTTAAACCCTTCTGAGAAGGGTTCATAAGACTGCCAAAGTGGTCCATGACACAGAAAAGATTAAGAATTGCTGCTTCTGGGGCAGCTAGGCAGTACAGTGGGTAGAGCACTGGCCCTGGAGTCAGGAGGACCTGAGTTCAAATTCAACCTCAGACACTTAATAATTACTTAGGTGAGTGACCTTGGGCAAGTCATGAAACCCCCTTGCCTTAAATTTTAAAAAATAATAATTAAAAAAAAGAATTACTGCTTCAAGGTCCAATCCAGTTCTAAATCTTTGGTTCTGAGTTGAATTTCCTCCTGTTTCCAATAAAAGAATTGATCTAAATCATCTCCAAGGTTTCTTCCAGTTATAAATCTTATGTTTCTACTTTTCTTTGATAAATAAAGAGAAGACTGCTGGAAATAGTCTTTTCTTTAACTGACATTTTAAGAGAATGCATATGGGAGAATTCCAGTAAACTATAGTCAGAACCTGAGCTCTATAAGAGAAGTCTTCTCAAGGGATGTGGGGCTTTCAAGAATTAAATCTGATAATAGATAAGATGCTAATGATATTTCTAAAGAAATCAATTTGGCTACATAGAGGACTCATTGATGAGATTTTCCAATAAATATGATTATGTGAATAGGGACCAAGTTTTCTAGTCAGGAAAACCTAGCTCCAGGGACTGCATCTGATACATACAGATCATGAAGCCTCTAGAAAATCACTTAGACTCTCACTTTGCCAGGTCTCTTCTTATACTATAGATTGGGTTATGACTGGCAATTTTTTTTCTCCCTGGAAGCTCCCTACACCAATAAAATCACATATCTACTGTCCAACAACAACAACAAAACTATACAGAATATAAAAATAAAAGCAAGTAAACTACAAATGAACTTCAAAATGAACTGAGCTAAATAATAAGGACTTTAAAAGTTTTATGCTGTTTTAGCTAGAATTGGTGCTTAGGCTCAGTCAGTCAATAAGCATTGATTTATAATTCCACCAAATATGTGATAATGTTTGGAGGATACCAAGAAAGACAAAAACCAGTCACTGATCTCAAAGAGCCCATTGTCTAATGGGGAGACAATATGTAAACAAGCTAGATATAGGATAAATTAGAAACTTTCAAAAGAGGGAAGAAACTGGAATTAAGAGGTATTAGGAAAGACTTCCTGTTAAAGCTAAGATTTTAGCTGGGCCTTGTAGGAAGCCAGAGAAACCAAGAGGAAAAAATGGTGGATGATAATAATAGATGACACAAAGAAAACAGAAATTCTCAAGTCTTATTTTGTTTGTATTTTGTCTATCAAAGATAGTCATCTTAAGAATGAGGACAGAATAAAAATGGTTACATGGAACTGAAATCCAAAGTATTCTTTGTAATGAGTTTTGTTTTTCTCAATGAGTTAGGGGAGGAGAAAGAGGGAGGGAGAAAACTCAGAACTGAAAATAAAATTGAAATAAAAAATAAATTTGAAGACATTTTTTAAAAAAATCCATTGTGAGGGAAGAAAGCATGTAGCTGACCTTGATGAATCTGAGATATCTGCCCTGGTTGAATTTTATTGCAGGGAACTGAAAGAACCTACAAATATTATTGTTGAACCACTTTCTATGATCTTAGATAAAGAGCAATGCCCAGAGGATCTGCAAGAAGACTGGAAATAGGATAAAGTTTTTATTCTCAAAACTGGGGGTGGTGGTTATGAGCTGATCATTGATTGACTATGGAACTATAGGTTTATAAGCTGATCATTGAGTCTGGAAAAATTCTAGAATATCTTGTTAAGATAGCACTTGGAGGCACTGAGCAAGAGAAGTAAAACCAATCATAAGCTTAAATTGGTGTATTAAGAACAGGTCAAACTAGATTTCCTTCATATTATTTTTTGATAGGAAGACCAAAGGGGTATATTAGAGAAGTATTTCAGACATTGTTTTCCTGGATTTCAGTAAGACATCTGACAAAATCTCTCATGATATCCATGTAAGCATCAATAGAATGAAAGTTTCCAGAACAAGGAAGATGATGTAATTTTCCCTGACTGGATCATATCTGGAACATAATGACCTATTTTTGGTGTCAAATATTATAATAATGACAATAATAACTCACATTTGTATAGTACTTTAAAGTTAGCAAAGTGATTAAAAATAATATTTCATTTTATCTTCTCAACAAACATGGAAAGGAGGGGGACATTATTATTATTCCCATTTTATAGATAGAGAAACTGAGGCAGGGGGATAAAATTGTTAAGAAGGACATTGACAATTTGGAGGAATATATAAAAAAGAAAGTAACCTGGATGGGGAAGAAAATCAATGCTGTTCTAAGAAAGTGTAGGTTGGAAAAACAGAGGAAGCTTAACCCGAAAATGAGAAGATTTAAGGCATATCTGAATGCTCAGTGTAAAAAATAATATACTTCCTATTATCTAGAGTTGTTTAGAAATAGAATAGGCTATCTAAATCTGGAAGTCTTGAGGCAAGTATTGTGCACATATTGTAGATAGGATTCAAACAGTGGAAAATACTTCAAATACAGAACTAACAAGGAAATACATCTGTATATACATACATATATATGAGGTATATGACATATGTATGCATATATGTGTCTATTGATTAAGCACCAGTCTACCAAGACTTAGAGAGGCCCATAACCTAATAGGCAGAAGGGTGATGAAATTTTTGCCCTCAGCAATTCCTATAGGAAAGATTATAGAGGTGGTTGTGATGTTTATGGCTAGAAGATCTACATATACACTAATTAAATTACAGAAATTACAAATCTTCAAATTTGTTTTTATACATTTCAGTAAGTTTTCACAAGTTTATACCTTGTCTTTCTAATGAGACAAGTTCCTTGAGAGCATGGACTATATGTAATATTTCTTTATATCTCCCATGGCATCTAAATCTTTTACATGTAAAAAGTTGAAAAAAAAATCTGTTGATTTGAATCAGACTTTTTAAGTGGCTATATGAGAAATAATCATCCTCAGTAGTTAAAATCCCACTGAATAAAATCTCAAATTCCTTCTAAGGGAAAAGAGAAGTGGGAAATTGTGTCTTATTCCTTATTATCCGGTGAAGAGGACAGAACATCACAGTCATTTCTTAAAATAAACAAAAATAGCTAAATTTTCACTTTTTGGTTTAAAACATTTTTAAGGTCATTTCTTGAAAACAGAGCCTAATTTAAAGCAGATGCCAATGTTAGAGCAGAGAGATCTGAGGTCTAATTTTATTTATCAAAACAAAGCCTCTAATTTGACTTGGGAGTTTGATGCCATTTTTTCCCACTACTTTTGTCTAGTACTTTTTTAAAGTTTCATAAACAAACCAGTTTTCACTTAGTTTTTAGTAAAATGTTTTTCTTCTGAACATGAAGCATTTGTTGTTGCTACCAAAACACATTGAAAGAGTCTTTTATAACAACACTCTCACCTTCTAGAATGTTGTTACATTTTCATGACATTCTCATTGTATCTGATTCATTTTTATCATAGGTATTACCACTCCTTTTTCAAAAATAAAGAAACCAAGGCTTAAAGTGACATGATTAATAAAGGGCAGAGAAATGACTTAAACCTAGGTTTTTTGACTTTTCTATGTTCTTTTTCATCATATTATTCTGCCTTAGTAATAACTGGAATTCTGAAAATTCCAAAATACAAACCTAATTTGACAAACCATCTGCAGAATCGTGCCCTTTATTCTTCTGTTAGAGATACATTGTTTTACTTCATTTTATCTGCTGAGGACTAATTTGAAAATCCTGGATCTCAAAGTATTGGCTTCTCAAATAAATGATGCCCCTTGTTCTATTCTTTTCAATCCTTCCATGTCAAACTTGTCTGATTCCAAAAATTTATTTACAAAGCTAAATTATAATTAAATCCTTCAGAGATTTCCTATTACCCTTGGAAGAAAACTTTGTATATTAAGCAGCTAGGTACTATTATGGAATCAGGTAGACCTGAATTCGAATTTGGTTTCAGATTCTTTATCGGCTCTGTGACTGTATAAAGTCACTGTAAAGAAACCTTGGTTTCTTCATTTGTAAAATGGAGATAACAATGACAAAACAACAGGGTGGTTTTGAGAAGAAAATACTATGTCCATAAAATGACTTGCAAACTTTAAAGAACCATATGAATGCTAACATTATTATTTGGGAAATAGCTTCTACTCATAGCTTTCCCAAGGCAAAAGTGTGAAATAATAAATGAAAGCCTTTTTAGTCTTCAGCAGTCACCTCCACTCAGGGCTTATGCTCCTCCTGCCTCTCTCTTTTGCCTTCCACTATTGTCATTCATCTGTTTCATACTTCATTCTATACAAACTCTGGATTTTTGGAAGCATTTCCTCTCTACTCTGCAGGGATGATGCCCAGCATTGGTTATTATAGTCCCTGTGAAAGTTTGGTAAAGAAATTTGAGGGACAAGAATTATACCAGTCTAGTACTTCTTCCAAGATACCATGATGGGGGGGCAGAGATAGGTAGGTAAATAGCCCTGGACTTATAATCTTAATGGTATAAAGAATTTCCAATGAAGAAATTCCCTCAACTAATGGAAATCAGTATTTGTTCTTAAGCTTATGATCTCAGTAAGTTTCTTTAAATACTATGAATTTAAATGATTTTTGCCCAAAATCACCTAACCTGTATATCAGAATCCTACTTGGAACCAGGACCTCCTCACTTTCAGGAAAGTTTTTTTTATGTACTATATTGTTATTTTTTCACATCATATTCACTTTCTCATAATCTTATGTCTGTAAGTCTCAAAATAACATACCTGATTTAACTTGAAATTAATCTTTGTTATTTCAACTCACTACTTTAGATGTTTCCTAAAAAGTAAAAGTAAAGTCTCAAGAAAATAATTAGCTCTCCAATCTGGGTTATTTTTTTCCCTTAGTTCAAATAAATAAATAAATACATACATACATACATATTTTCACAGTGGTAGTGATACACAGACATAATATGGGGGGATTTCATTCCTCATAGGAAATCAATGGGAAAAGGATACTTGGAGAGGGGAAGCAAGTGATACATCCTTAATTGTAAAATATTCTTCTACCTCTGTTTAGGACCAATTGGTTGGTGGTTGTCCTTTGTGCTTGAAGATGACCAAAATGGTATCACTATGTCAGGGTCAAGGTAGAGTTGTCTGGCTGAGGCTGATCACATCAATACAAGCTTGTAAGGCTCTACCACAGAGGGTACAAATAGTCCATATGGAGGCAGCTAGATGAGTTCAACTCAGGTCTCAAGACATTGAACTGTGTAACCCTGGGCAAGTCATTAACCTCTATTAGGACCAGTCCTGACTATATAAATAACTAGAGTATTATAACTAATAAAGCCAGTAGGATGAAACAGTACCTTCTGAGTAGGTTCCAAATAAATGCTGAATTGAATTGAGCAAAAGGTGGAGCCAAGATGGCAGAGAGAAGCCAGGAAGTTGCCTAAGCTTTCCTCATTTTCCCTTGGAAACAGAATTAAATCAAGCCTCTAAAATATTCTGGAAGGATAGAATTTACAGAAAGCCAGAATGAAATAATTTTTTAGCCCAAGATAACTTAGAAGCACTTCAAGAAATGTCTGTCCCACTTAGGTAAAAGAGGAGCACAGCCCAGGGGAGGTGGTGTTCAAGTAAACTAATAGGAGGCTCTAAGTCATAGCCCAAATCAGCAGCCAAGGCCACAGGCCTCCAACCCCAGTGCAGCAAGCAAACTGCACCCCCTGAATCCAGGATATAAAAGGGGTGACTAGGCCAGACCCCCAGAGCAGTGGGCAAGTCACAAGCCCAGAGGACCCAGTGCAGAAAGTCAGTGACCAAGCTCCTGACCCCAACACAAGTAGCTTGGGTTGGTGTCCTCTATATCTCAGGGGAAGAGTTTAATTTTTAAAAATGAGCAAAAATACAAAAAAGAACCCTGACCAAAGGAAGTTACTATGGTGACAGGAAAGATCAAAATATAAACTCAGAAGAGGACAACAATGTCAAAATGTCTACATGTGAAGTCACAAAAGAAAATATGAATTAGCTCAAGCCCAAAACATCCTCTTATAAGAGCTCAAAAAATGATTTTAAAAATCAAATAAGAGAGGAAGAGAGAAGAGACGAAGAAGAAAAATCAGGAAGAAAAATGAATTATACAAGAGAATTATGAAAAAAAGAGTCAACAGGGGCGGCTAGGTGGCACAATGAATAGAGCACTGGCCCTGGAGTCAGGAGTACCTGAGTTCAAATCCAGCCTCAGACAGTTAATAGTTACCTAGCTGTATGGCCTTGGGCAAGCCACTTAACTCCATTGCCTTGCAAAAAAAAATTTAATTTAAAAAAATTAGAAAAAAAGAGTCAACAGCTTGTAAAAGAACAAAAATTTACTGAAGAAAATAATGCCTTAAAAATAGCACTGGTCAAATGGGGGTAGGGGGGATCCATTGAAGAAAACAGATCCTTTAAAAGCAAAATTGGCCAAATAGAAAAGGAGATTTAAAAGCCAACTGAAGAAAATAATTCCAAAAAAAAATTAGCATTGGGCAAGTGGAAGCTATTGAAATCAAGAATCAGTCAAACAAAATCAAAAGAATAAAAACTGGAAGAAAACATAAATACTTTATTGGAAAAAACAACTGACCTGGAAAATAGATCCAGGAGAGATAATCTAAAAATTATTGGGCCATTTGAAAGCCATGATTGAGAGAGAGAGAGAGAGAGAGAGAGAGAGAGAGAGAGAGAGAGAGAGTCTAGACATTATATTTCAAAAAATTATTAAGGGAAAAAAGCCCATGGAATATTGTACCTAAATTCTAGAACTCTTAGATCAAGAAGGAAATATTACAAGCAGCAAGTAAAAAAATCGAATATCAAGGAGCCACAGTCAGAATTACACAGGATTTAGCAACTCCTATATTAAAGAATCTTGAAGGACTTGGAATATGAAAATTTAGAAAGCAAAAGATTTTGGATATAACCAAGATCAACTACTCAGCAAAATTGAGCATAATCTTTCAGGTGAAAAGAAGGCCATTCAAAGGAGAAGGGGCCTTTCAAACTTTCCTGATGACAAAACCAGAACTGAACAGTTAATCTGACCTCTAAATACAAGACTCAAGAGAAGCATAAAAAGGTAAAAGGGGAGAAAACAACAACAAAAACATGGTATTCAATAAAGTTAAACTGTTTATATCCCTCCATGGGAAGATGATAGTTATAGCACTGTTATTGCTATTAGGGCAATTAGCTGCAGTATACTTAGGAAGAGGGCGTGGATATAATTTGACTTTGATGTGAAAATTAAAAAAATAAGGAGTGAAAAACGGGACTATACTGGGAGAAGAAGAAAGGAAAGACAGAATGAAGAGGCATGAAAGATATATTTCAGTAGAGGAAAAGAAGGGAATAAGTGAGCATTGTTTGAACCTTACTCTCATGGGATTTGGCTCAAAGAAGGAACACAGTTTAGTAATCTATCTTATCCTATAAGGAAGAGGGAAAGAGAAAAGAAAAGGGAGGGGGGCTAATAGAAAGGAGGGCAAATTGATGGAGGCAGAGGTCAGGGACTGGTGAGGAGGGAGAGGGTGAAAGGAGAAAGAAAAGTATAAAAAAAGGAGGAAAAATAGAATAGAGGGAAATACACTGTAACAACCTTAACTATCATTGTGAATGGAATGAACTGTCCCCTAAAATGAAAGTGAATAGCAGAGTGGATTAAAAACCAGAATCCTACAATATGCTGTTTATAAGAAACACATTTGAAGCAGAGAAAAGCATACAAATTAAAGATAAAATGCTGGTGCAGAATATATTAGGCTTTGGCTTAAATTAAAAGAAAGTAAGGGTAACAATTCTGATTCCAGACAAAGCAAAAGAAAAAATAGATCTAATTAAAAGAGACAAGGAAGGAAACATCCTGTAAAAAGGTATTGTAGATAATTAAGTAATATCAATATTAAACATATATGCATAAAGTAGTATGGCATCTAAATTCTTAGAAAAGCTAAGTGAGCTATAAGAAGAAATAGATACCAAAACTATACTAGTAGGGGATCTCAATCTCCTCTGTCAGAACAAGATAAATTTAATAACAAAATAAACAAGAAAGAAGTTAAGGAGGTGTATAGAATTTTAGAAAAGTAAGATATGGTAGACTTCTGGAGAAAAATGAATGGGATAGAAAGGAATATATCTTTTTCTCAGCGGTACTTGGAACTTACACACAAAAACTGACCATATATTAGGGCATAAAAACCTCACAATCAAATGCAGAAATATTAAATTTAGCCTTTTCAAACCATGATGTAATAAAAATTACATGTAATAAAAGGGGAGAAAACAACAACAAAAACATGTTATTCAATAAAGTTAAACTGTTTATATCCTTCCATGGGAAGATGATAGTTATAGCGCTGTTATTGCTATTAGGGCAATTAGCTGCAGTATACTTAGGAAGAGGGTGTGGATATAAGAAAAAATATCCAGGTCCAGATGGATTTACAAATGAACTCTACCAAGCATTTAAAAAACAATTATTTGCAACACCATTTAAACTATTTGGGGAAAAAAGACAAAGAAGGAATTCTATCAAATTTCTTTTATGAAATAAATATAGTGCTGATACCTAAATAAGAAAGAGTCAATACAGGAAAAGAAAATTAAAGATCAGTTTCGCTAATGAATATTGATACAAAAATTATACATAAAATATTAGCAAAGAAATTATAGTAATTCATCATGAGGATAATATACTTTGACCAGGTGAGGTTTATACCAGGAAGGCAGGGATAATTCAGTATTAGAAAAACTATTAGCTTTATATTAGGAAAAAGCTTTTCACAAAATCTATCACCCATTCCTATTAAAAACACTACAAATAAATGACCAAGATAAGGTCAAAATGGTTACATGATTTATACATGAAGAGTGATATCATAACCAAATTAGGAGGACAATGAATAGTTTACCTGTTAGATCTGTAAAGAGGGGAAGAATTTATGACAGAACTAGAGATAGAGAACATTATGAAAAGCAAAAGAGACAATTTTGATTACATTAAATTAAAATGGTTTTGCAGAAACAAAACCAATGCATCCAACATTAGAAAGAAAACAGAAAGACAGGAAATAATTTTTATAGCAAGTGTCTGATAAAGGCCTCATTTCTCAATTATATAGAGAGAACTGAGTCAAATTACAAAAATACATATCATTCCCCAATTGATAAATTGTCAAAGGATATGAAGAGGCAGTTTTCAGATGAAGAAATTAAATCTATATTATACATGATCTATATTATATATCTGTAAATCCCTATTAATCAGAAAAATGCACATTAAAACAACCTTGAAGTACCACCTCACACTGATTAGGTTAGCTAATTCAACCAAAAAAAGAAAAAGTGATAAATATTGGAGAAGATGTGAGAAAATTGGGACACTGATGCATTGTTGATGAAGTTGTGAACTGATACAGTGTTTCTGGAGGGCAATTTCAAACTATGTCCAAAGGGTTATAAAACTGTGCAGTTTTCCCAGAGAGATCATGGGAAGGGAGAAAGGAACTACATGGGAAATATTGATTATGGCAGCTATTTTGGTTGGCAAAGAATTGGGGGAAGGAATGTCCATCAATTGGGAAATGGCTAAAAAAGTTGTGGTAAATGAATGTAATAGAATACTATTGTGCTATGAAAGAAAATGGACTGATGCTAAGTGAAGGGAGCAGAGCCAGGGGAGCATTATACAAAGTATCAGCAACATTGTGTGATGGTCAACTGTGATAGGTTTAGCTCTTCTCGGCAAATAAGTCCAGGGGACTCATAATGGAAAATATAATACACATCAGTGAAAGAACTATGGAGTCTGAACATAGATTGAAGTTTATTATTTTCACTTTTTTGTGGATTTTCTCTCTTGTTATGTTTATTTTTTCGCAACATGACTTATGTTTACATGATTGCACATGTGTAATCCATATCAGATTGCTTGCCATCTTGGGATAGGGGGAATAGGAAGGAAGGAGGGAGAAAAAATTTGAAACTCAAAATATTATAAAAAATAAATATTGGGGACAGCTAGGTGGCACAGTGGATAAAGCACTGGCCTTGGAGTCAGTAGGACACAAATCCAGCTTCAGACACTTAGTTGTGTAAACTTAGGCAAGTTACTCAACCCCATAGCCCTGTAAAAAAAAAAGAACATGAAAACAATCTTTACCTATAATTGGAAGTAATAAAATATTATTTGCCAAAAAAGGGAGGGGGAGTAAAGGGTGATGGGAGAAAGACATTTTTAATAAATATGTCAAGTCAAATAAATTGGATGTGTTCACAGATGTTTTTCTCCCCTTGTATACTGAAACTCGCTTTTCTATTAGGAAATGGGTATCAAGTTTCAGGGCTCATCCTCTGGAATCATGATTGGTAATTATATTGATAGGTATTCTTAAGTCTTTCACAATTTCACAGTTTCTATTTGCAATGTTGTTATTGTATAGGTTGTTCTCTTGGTTCTACTCACTTCATTCTGCATCAGGTCCTGTGAGTCTTCTCAAGTTTCTCTGAACTGTCCCTTTGGTCATTTTTTTTAAGACAAATATTGATTATATTGGTATATCATAATGTGTTCAGCATTGATGGACACCCCTTTGGCTTCTGGTTCTTTGCCACCATGGGAGGAGCTGCCATAAGTATTTTGAACATTTTTGTTACTTTTTTTAAAGTTTAGTCTGGCTCTTTTTGATCCCATTTGGGATTTTCTTGGCAAAGATGTTGGAATTGTTTGCCATTTCCTTCTCCAGTTCATTTTACAGATGAGGAAATACAGGCAAAGAGTGTTGTCTACTTGCCCTGGATAACTCTGTTGGTGGGTGACTGGAGCTAAGGTGAGTCTTTCTGAGTTCAGACCCAGGGATATATCTGCACCACCTAGCTGCCCCATGTTTTTGAGTATGTGGGTCATTGTTCTCTTTTTAAAATTTTTTTTTGGAATAGGAGTGTAGTGGTTTTGTCACTGGGTCAAGAGAATGCACAGTTTGGTGACTAAGTGTCATTGGCTGGACAAATTTGCAGCTCCATTAACAATACATTGTCCTGTTTAAAAAAAAATTGAATTGAGCATCAGCTTCTTTAACTCAGCATCCCTATTGTGTTTATCCTCATTTTACCTAGTCATTTAAGGCAAAGACCACACACAAAGGGGAAAAAACCTTAAACCAAAGTACTCTTTCAATTTGATTTAATATAATTCTATGCTTCTTTTCCATGCACATCAAGCTGAGTACTCAGAGCAGCTGTGGTGGGAAGGGAAAGAAAGGCAGATGTCCCTGCTGGAGGAACACACAAAGTAGTTTTGGCTGCCCCAACCACCCTGTTCACCACCCAAGAGACCTCATTCTTCGAACATCTCTGGCACCAAGCACGGTAGATGGCTAGTGAATAATGCTGCTCAGAATTTAACTAGAGTATTTCAGCCCAAAAGAAATCAGACACTTAAACCACACACACACACACACACACACACACACACACGGGCACACACATTCACATGCTCACACATGTGTACATACAAACACACACACACACACACACACACACCTGTCAGAGCTCCACACAGCTGCCACAGAGATTGAGGCGATTCTATAGAGTAATTTCAGGTAAATGGTACAATGGATAGAATGCAGGGCCTGGAGCAGAAAAACTCATCTTCATGAATTTAAATCTGACCTCAGACACTCCCTAGCTGTGTTATCCTGGGCAAGTCACTTAACTCTCTTTGTCCTAGTTTTTTCATCTGTAAAAATGAAATGGAGAATAAAATGGCAAATCATTGTAGTATTTTTGAGAGGAAAACCATACAAGGGTCATGAAGAGTCAAACATTACTATAAAAATTGAATAACATTAATTACAAAACAGTAGAATACATAGCTAAGAGTATGCATAAAAATACTGTTTTTCAGAAATATTTTAAAAGTAGGGGAAGTCCACAGTAGCACACAGAAATCTTGTTTTGACAACATATTGCCACAAGGAATATATAGTCATGATATCTGAACTGAATGATTCAAATATGAGTTTTCCTGGCTATAGGACAATTAAAGCAACCAATGAATCTTGGAGGAAGGGTACCAAAATCCTAAGGCTGCTATGATATATAAATATAAAGCTTGCCATTATAACTTATTGAACAATCTTTTGAATATTGGAGTTGAATAAGTGTAATATTTTATGCAAGTGAGTACCCACCCACTGGCTAGTCATTTAATAACTGACAGATAAGAAATGATTTAAGGTTTTTTTCATAGCAAAGAGTATACTGGAGTAGTTTGCTATTTCCTTCTCCAGGTCATTTTAAAGATGAGGAAACTGAGACAAACAGAGATCAAGTGACTTGCCCAGGGTCACACAGCTAGTATTTGAGGCCAGATTTGAACTGAGGAAGATAAGTCTCCCTGACTCCAAGCTCAGTGCCCTATTCACTGCAATACCTAGCTGCTGTCTGTCCAATAGTTATATCTTTTTTTTTATTTTTTGGTAGTTATATCTTAATATACGGTGTAACTCTGCCATCCCTTTTGGCTCTGAACATACCTTCCAAAGTCAGGGGATGGAGGTGAGCAGTGGCTTAGGACAAGGGATGGGGAATGAGAGGTCTAGGAGCTAATGAGATGATCTTCACCAGGAGGAGAGATTTAGATCTAAAGGGACATCAGATAACCTTGTCCAGGAGACCAAAGAAGCAGAAGGACTTGCTGAAGGTCACAAGGTAGCTCACATTAAATAGATCTCATTTCTAAACAAAAAATGAATTATTATAAAGCACTTCATATAAATAGCTATTAGAGTTGTTATTATTTCTATGGCACTTTAAAGTTTACTAAGTACTTGAAAATATCAAAACAGCCCTATGATCTAAGTAGTATAAGCAATATTATTATTTTGCCAGAGAAGAAACTGAGGCTAAGAGAAATGAAGGTCACATGTCTAATAAATACTGGAGACAAGATGACAACCTAGGTTCCTGACTCTTTAAGACCAGTGATATTACCAGTACCTTCTTTGTTTATATTTTGTATGTACCTGATTATTTCTATGTTAAGTTTCTTGAAGGGAGACACAGGTTTTACCTTTCTTTATGTCCCAAATGCTTAATACAATATCCAACACATAGTAAGTACATAATAAATATTTACTTGATTGATATTAAAAAGGGAAAAACAAGTTCAATTCTTTGGCTCTCCAGCTCAGTAGCAGGTCTTTCATGAGTCCTGCCTTTTTTCCCAAATGGAGGTATCTCCCTTCACTGAACATAGTAGAGCTAGAGGTAGAAGAACCTTGGAAGTCAACTAGTCCAACCTCTACATTTATCGCTAAGAAAACTGAGGTCCAGAGGAATTAAGTGACTTGCCCAAGGTAACATGGTAGGCAATGAACAGAACCAGGATTTGAAGTTAGATGTCCTGTGCCTACAAATCAACATCCTTTAATTATTTCACATTGCCTCCAATTTTCTCTGTTATTACATGCACACATCATTTCTTTTAGATAGTTTTTTCTCTCCATCTCCCATGCTAGACTGTAAGATCAAAATGCACAATAATCATTCTATTTATCCTCCAAATCATATAGCACAGTGCCTTGCTTGTATTATGTTCTCAAGAATTGTTTTGATATGAAAGAACATACCACATAAATCAACTACCAATTATTTGTGCTAAAAATGAAAGTAGTGACATAGAAACCCCAAACTGTACAATAGATGAACAAAAAAATTATTTGGAATGAAATATATTCTATTTTTTTTTCTTTTGCAAGGCAATGGGGTTAAGTTCCTTGCCCAAGGTCACACAGCTAGGTAATTATTAAGTTTCTGAGGCTGGATTTGAACTCAGGTCCTCCTGACTCCAGGGCCACTGGAGTGGCCACTCTATCTATCTATCTACTCTATCCACTGTGCCACCTAGCCTACCCGAAATATATTCTATTTTGTAGGATATTTAATTTCCAAAAATATTTTAGCTAAGTTATTAAAAATTTACTCTGCATTACCTGAGGAATTTTTTGTACTCATTAACACTGACTTGAAAAATAAAAATGAACAGGTAATTTCCCCCTACAGTATTCAGGAGTGACAATCATGTCCTTGCATATTTGTAAGTCTTTTACTCTACAAAAAATACAATATTAGTCACTTCAAATCAATACAACTTGAGATGGTTCCCATGACCTATGCACTAAACTACAATCCATCTGAAAGAACTGTGCTTAGATGGATTTTTGTTTCTTATGCACATAATACTCTTTAAGGCAAACTCTCATGGAGTACAAAGCTCTTTTTCTGCATCCTGTAATTAAAATATTTTTTTAAAAAACTTCCCTTGACCCAGCTATCTCCCCCAAGCTATTATCCTTTTTCCCTCTTCTCCTTCACTACCCAATATTTAAGAAAAAATATCATGCACTTGCTTGTTGTTTCCACTTCTTCCCCACCCACTCATGCCTTGTATTCCTGCAATTGGGCTTTTATGTGGACCATTGCACTGAAAGAAGCTCCTCTCTCCAAGTCATTAATGACTTTATTGCCAAGACTCCATAACTTTTCTCAACTTCTTGACCTCTCTGAATCATCTGAATAATTGAGTTTAATAATAAATACTTAGATGGAATTATAAGAGCAAGCAGAAAGATGATCAGTGCATTTTTTTGAAAATACAAAATTCAAGGCAGACTGAAGAATACTATTTTTCTCTTTCATTCTTTTTTCATTTGAATCTTCTTGTACAAAATGACTAATATGGAAATGTTTTACATGATTGCATAAGTATAAACTATATTGAATTGCTTACTGTTTTAGGGAGAAAGAAGGGAAAGGAAGAGAAATAGAATTTGGAACTCAAAACGTAAATTTTTTAAAAATGTACTTTCCCAATTATATTTAAAGATAATTTTCTTTGTTTTTCTTTTTTTTAGGTTTTTTTTTGCAAGGCAATGGGGTTAAGTGGCTTGTCCAAAGCCACACAGCTAAGTAATTATTAAGTGTCTGAGACTGGATTTGAACCCTGGCTCCAAAACCAGTGCTTTATCCACTACGCCACCTAGCCACCCCTTAAAGATAATTTTCAACATTCAATTTTGTAAAGTTTTCTCCTTTCCACCCTTGCCTCCCCCCACCCTAGAATAGTAAGTAATCTGATATAGATTATACATGTACAATTGAATTACGCATATTTCCATATTAGTCATGCTATAAAAGAAGAATCAGAACAAAAAAGGGAAAAACCATGAGAAGGAAAAAAGCAAAAAACAATTTAAAAATGTGAAAATAATATTCTTTGATATGCATTCAGGCTCCATAGTTATTTCTCTGGATGTGGTTGACATTTTCCATTGCAGGTCTTTTAGATTTGTCTTTGATCACTGTATTGCAAGAAGAGCTAAGTCTATCATACTTGATCATTGCACAATGTTGTTGTTAAGGTGTACAATGTTCTCCTTGTTCTGTTCCCTTCACTCAACATCATTTCATATAAGTCTTTCCAGGACTTTCTGAAATCTGACTGCTCAATATTTCTTATACAGCATTAATATTCCATTATATTCATATACCACAATTTGTTCAGTCATTCCCTAATTGATGGGCATTACCTCAATTTCCCATTCTTTACCACCACAAAAGAGTGCCTATGAGTATTCTTGTATATATGTATCTTCTTTCCTTCTTGTGATCTCTTTGGGATACAGACCTAGTAGAGGTATTGCTAGATCAAAAGGTATGCATAGATTTATTGCTCTTTGGGCACAGGAACTCAAAACTTTTAAAAAATGTTTAAAATTTGTTTTAGTATGTAATTGGAGAAAAATAAAATACAAAATTCAAAAAGTCAAATTTCAAAAGTATTAACTGTGCTAGATTCTATGTTGGACATTGGAGATACAAAGACAAAAATAAAAATGAAAACAAGTCTCTGTTTTGGAGCACACACACACAAAAGCTACATATATTAAATATTAGAGATACAAAGTTGAAAAATAACATAATCTCTGCTTCTTTGATTATAGAACTGTAATCAAATCAATATTATTATTATTATTATTATTATTATTATTATTACTTCTGGAAATAACATTTCAGTGGATTGCCCTATTATTCTATTAATATCCCTCTAACTCCTAAAATCAAAACACCCTTTCTTAGCCACTACTTCCTTTCAATTAGAATATAGGCAGGGATGTGCTGGAGGCACATCTCATATTTCCAGTGTAAACATTTACACCTCATAAATGCTACAAATCAAGGCTTAATATATTGTTTTGCTGAATGCTTCATCTTAAGAAAGTAATAGAAAAAATGTTAATAGTACAAATGAAACTTTAAAAGTATGTTAGCATAATTTTGGGGAGGGAGGGGGAAGAGATGACTGTCAAGCATTTATCATCACACCATTCAATGTAAGTTTCTTGAAGGAAGATTCATCTTGTTTTTTTGTATTGGTATCCCCAACTCTTAGCACAGTACCCAGTTCAGACCTCCCTCATTTGATCAATGAAAGGTAAAGGAGTTTCCCAAATGAGTACAATATTATAGAGGCATCATTCAAACCAAACTCCTTTGATTCTAAATCTAATGCTCTTTTCAAGAGCATTAGGTAATTTGTTATATATTTAATTAAGAATTCCTTTCCCATACTTTTGTCTTGCATCATTTCCCCCAGGATATTGCTAGAAGATCATAAGAATGTAAAAAATTAAATATAATGTGTGATCTAATGTTATACTCCAGAGTCAATACACAAAATGGGAGGCCACTATGAATATCCAGTTGAATTTGATTGTCATTTTTGTGTATTCTTCATTAAGTATCAATAACATACTTTTAAATATTCAGCCCCAATCCACGGACTCTCTAAAATCAGTCTTTTGGTTTTATCGTACAAAGAGAACATAGAAAAGCCAGAGATACCAGTGACCCTACAAATGAGCTCTATGACCTCTATAGTTAGAAGAGACTTCTTCCCAAGAGAAGAAAGTCACAGATACTGTATAACAAAGATAAGTTGCAGAAATTCAAGAGTTGACTATATGATTAATCACAATTTATACAATTCTTATTGAGGTTCAGTGAGCTAATACACAAGGATCTATCCCAGTTAGATGACTTTGAGTGTTTGATGGGAGGTTTTTAAGAATGAACTGCCTTAGAATACTGAACCAGAGAACCCAAATCTCAGGTTCTTGTGATGGCTCTCTCCATTACTGATTTACTATGTGAGCAGACTACTTATTCTCTCATTAGCTTTTTTGTATTATCAGTGTTTCTGTCATTTCCGCAAAATGAATGTAAATTCTTTGAGGGCAGAAATTGTTTCAATTTTGTCTTTATTTCTTAGCACAGATCTGTGCATATAGTAGGCATTCAGGAAACAATTACTGATTCTATAAAAAGGGGATACCAACTGTCCTTTACATGCTTTGGTAAGATCATTCCTAAAAGAATCATATGTTTATAGAATAATCACTGGAGGAAGCAAAAGATGACTTGTCCAAAATGACTTTTGCTCCAGACTGCCATTAAATTCACAGGATCATGGAATTATAGATTTAGAGCTAAAAACAACTTACAAAGTAATCTGGACCAAGCTCTCATTTTACAGGGGAGGAAACTGAGGCAGAGAATAGAGGTACTGCCTCTAAAAATGCTGCTTAACATAATTAGCCCTTATATAGTATTGTTCTTATTTGCATGGTTATAGGAAACTCTGTGAAGCTGATAGAACAGATATCATTGTCCTTATTTTATAAAGTAACAAGTCTCAGAGAGGTTAAGTTATTTGTCCATGGCTACATAGCTAATAAAGTTAGGATTTGAATCAAAGACTTTTTTGCTAAAATGCAAATATGAACCAAAGAAGAGATAGAGAACATTATAAAATACAAAATGAATAATTTTGATTACATTAAATTGAAAAGCTTTTGAATAAATAAAATGAACCAAGATTAAAAGGCAGGTAGCAATTTGGGAAACAATTTTTAAAACTAGTGTTTCTTACAAAGGACTCATTTCTATGAGTCAGATTTATAAGAATACAAGTCATTTCTCAATGGATCAAAGGATATGAGCAGGAGTTTTCAGATGAAGAAATTAAAACTATCTATAGTCATATGAATATGCTCTAAATCATATTGATTAGAGAAATGAAAATTAAAATAACTCTGTGGTACCAGCTCACATTGGTCAATATGACTAAAAAAGTAAAATGATCAATGTTAGAGGGGATGTGGGAAAACTGGGCCACTAGTGCACTGATACTAGAGTTGTGAACTGATACAACTCTTCTGGAGAACAATTTGGAACTGCACCCAAAGGGTAACAAAACTGCATACCCTTTGACCCAGCAATACCACTACTAGGTCTGTATTCCAAAGAGATCACAAAAGAGGGTAGAAACCCCATGGTGCAAAAATATTTATAGCATTTTTTTAATAGTGGCAAAGAATCAGAAATTGAGGGAAGGCCCATCAATCAGGGAATAGCTGAAAAAAACTGTGGTATATGAGTGTGATGGAACACTTTTGTTCTATAAGAAATCATGAGGGATAGGACTTCAGGAGAGCCTGGGAAGACTTGTATGAATTGATGCTGAATGAAGTGAGCAGAACCAGAGAACATTACACACACTAACTGCAACATTGAGTGATAATCAGATGGACTTGCTCACTTCAGCAATATAATAATCAAAGACAATTCTAAAAAAACTTGGGTTGGAAAATACCATCCATATCCAGAGAAGGAATTGTGGAGTTTAAATGTAAACCCAAAGTTCACTATCTTTAATTTTTAAAAGTTGTCTTATGTATTATGTCTTTTTTTCTCTCTAATGTTTTTTTTTCCCAATTTGGATTTGATTCTGGTTTCATAACATGATTAATATGATCTGTGTTTAGCATGGTTATATATGTATAGCTTATATAAGATTGCTTTCTGTCAAGGGGAGAAGAGAGGGAAGGGAAAGAAGGAGAAAAATGTAAAACTCAAAACCTTGCAAAAAATAATTGATAAAAACTACCATTACAAGTAGTTGGAAAAATAAATTAATAAAATATTTAATAAAAAATGCAAATATGGTACCTGAAAGGGATAATATATTAACAGAAGTACTGATTGATCAAATTCTCTAGCCAAGAGTAGTATCTTAAGCAACTAAGTCATGGACAGACCGACTTGACAGGAATATAGTGAGGCACAGAGATTATTGGCTTCAATGAAGGACTTATCTGCTTAAAAAAAAAAACTCTGGTGTATGGGACATAACTATGACACCTGTAGTAAATTATTGGGGAGAAGGTACCATCTATCAATTAGATCAGTCAGTGATTTTTTAAAACATTTTATTTGTTTTCCAATAATATACAATAGTAATATGTACCCATCATTTTTTGCAAGGCTCTGAATTCTACAAATTTCCCCCCCCTTCTTCCTTCCCTCCCCCACTCCTTCCCTCCCCCCCCCAAGGCTGTCTGACAATCTCTACATTGTTTCCATGCCATACATTGGTGTAAATTGAATGTTATAAGAGTAGACATAAGAATAAACATGAACCCCCTCCCCCCAAGAAAATTGGAAACCTCAAGAATAGAGAGAGAAAAAAATATATAGTCTGTGTTCAGATTTCAATCGTTCTATCTCTGGGGTGAATTGCTTCCTTTATCAGAAGTCCACCAGAGAAGTTGCTTCAATATTTTTCCCTCAGTTGCTATTACTAACTGTACCTCCACTCTATTGCTCCCCACTCTCATTTATTCTATTCTGTCTCCTTTCATCCTGGCCCTGTCCAAAAGTGTATTGCATCTGAGTACCCTCTCCCTTGATCTTCCCTCTCTTTTATCACCAATTCCCCCCCCTTCCCTCCCCCATTTCCCCTTATCCCATCCCTTTCCTCCCATCCTTCTCCAGGGCAAGACAGATTTCCTCACCCTATTAAGTGTGTATGTCATTTCTTCCCTGAGCCATTTCTGATGAGAATGAAGGCTCACTCATTCCCCCTTGCCTTCACCCCCTCCACTCCATTGAAAAAGCTTTTTTTTTTTGGCTCTTATGTGAAATCTCTCAGTTTCTTCTTCATCTCCTTTTCCTTCCTCCCATTACCCATTGACTCCATCCCTTTACCACATCATACCATTATATTTTGCACTTTCCTATGTCTTGTTTATATATGCTCCTTCTAACAGCTCATAAATGAGAGTTCATATGAGTTATCAATATCTTCCTATGCAGGAATACAAACAGTTTAACATCATCAAGTTCCTCATAGTTCCTCTCTTCCACTCTCTATGGTTCACCAGCATCCTGTACTTGGAGATCAAACTTTCTGTTCAGCTCTGGTCATCTTGTTAGGAAAGTTTGAAAGTCCCGTTTCATTGAAAATCTCTTTTCCCCTGAAAGAAGATGTTCAGTTTTGCTGGGTAGTTGATTCTTGGTTGTAAACCAAGATCTTTTGCCTTCTGGAATATCATATTCCCATCCCTATGAGCCCTTAATGTAGATGCTGCCAGATCCTGTGTAATCCTGACTATGGAGCCTCGGTAGTTGAAGTGTCTGTTTCTGGCAGCTTTTAGAATTTTCTCTTTGATTTGGGAGTTTTAGAATTTGGCTATAATATTCCTGGAAGTTTTTCTTTTGGGATCCCTTTCAGGGGGTGATTGGTGAATTCTCTCAATTTCTATTTTACCTTCTGCTTCTAGGATCTCAGGGAAATTTTGCTGTATTATTTCTTGAAAAATGAAGTCTAGGCTTTTCTCCTGGTCATGGCTTTCAGTCCAATAATTTTCAAATTATTTCTTCTGGATCTGTTTTCAAGGTCAGTTGTTTTTCCAATGAGATATTTCACATAGTCTTCTAATTTTTGGCTTTTTTGGAAGAGTTTTATTTCTTCCTGCTTTCTTGCAAAAGCTTCCTTTAGTTCCGTTTTGCATTTGAAGGAGTTTTTTTCTTCAGAGAGATTTTTTTTATCTCCTTTTCCAGCTGGCCAGTTCTGCTTTTTAAGGCATTCTTCTCATTTGCCTTTTGTTTTGCTTTTCCCATTAGGCCTAAACTGTTTTTTAACCATATTATTGTCTTCAGTATTTTTTTTTTTGTATTTCTTTCACCAAGCTTTTGATTTGGTTTTCATGATTTTTCTGCATTGCTCTCATTTCTCCTCCCAATTTTTCCTCCATCTCCCTTAATTGCTTTTCAAAGTCTTTTTTGAGCTCATCCACAATCTGAGCCCATTATCTATTTCTCTCAGAGGTTTTGGATACAGAAGCTTCAATTTTGTCATCATCAGAGTATGTGTTTTGATCTTCCATAGGACTGAAGTAATTCTCTAAGGTCAGATCCTTCTTTTTCTGTTGTTTACTCATTTCCTCAATCCAAGACTAATTTACAGCACTTTCAAGGCTTTGGGTTTGTTTTTTTGTGGGGGGATGTGCCACTGGGACCTTTATTCCTCCAAGGTCTTATGCTTTCTCTTATTCTCTCTCTCTCTCTTTGATATGTAGATGACCATAGCACTGCCCTCTGCCCTGGGGCTATAAGGTGGGATCCAGCTATCTTAGTATGGAAGCCCAAACTGCACCCTGGGTCTAAGTGTAGGCAAACAGCAGAGTCCTACCCCAGGGAGAGCAGAGAAATCTCTGCAGACTTCCCTTACCATTTCTAGGGGTACAGGCTGCTTTCTCCCGATTCTCACTGCGGTTTCTCTGGCCAGTGCTCCTCACTCCACACTCACCCAAGTGCAGCAGAGTTCTCTCACCACCCCTTCAAGCTGTTGTGATCTCTGGGCTGGGCTGGGTTGGGCTTCCCTGGGCTGGGCTGCACTGTGGCTTTTTTTCCAACCCTGATCCTGGTGAAGCACACCTTTCCCATGAAACTTCTAAATTATCTTGGACTGGGAAAATGTATCACTCAGTCTTTCTGTGGGTTCTGTCACTCTAAATTTTGACTAGAGCCATTCTTTGTTTTTGGGGGATTTGGGGAGTTGGAGTTGTTAGGAAATGCTGATTTCACCTACCATCTTGGCTCTGCCCCCATCAGCCAGTGATTAAGAAGATAGAGGTGAGACCATCTGAAAACACAAGTCTTCTAAACAGAATAACAAATTGAACAAGTTAGTCTGGAGGAAATAGCCTCAGAGGAAAGAGGTCTAGGTGGTATAGTGGATAGTGTCAGCTCTGAGGTCAGGAGAACTTAAGTTCAAATCCAGTTTTACTAGCTGTGTGACCCTTGGCAAGTTAACCCTATTTGTCTGAGATCTTCCTCTGTAAAAAGAGTTGGAGATACTCCAGTATCTTTGCCAAGAAAACCCCAAAGAGTCATGGAGAGTCAAACAGGCCTGAAATGACTCAACAAAAGGTTTAAGTGTGCCAGCATGGGGTGAAGAGGGAGTCCCTCAAAACTAAAGTGTCTAAAAGATCCAACTTGTAGAATTTGGGATCTCAATAGCTGAGAGACAGGTAAAATGGAAATACAGGGAACTTCTTTCTGTCAGTATTGGGGTTTAAATCAAAAGTTTGAGAGTAGAGCCGACATGGACTTTTCAAAATTTTGACCAATGAACTGAGAGTGATTAGCCTAAGAATTAGGGGCAGTAGAAAGGAAATCCCTGACTGATCCTATAATTCTGAAGATTAGCTTTGAAATCTAGGGAAACATATTTTGAAAAACCTGAAATCTGACCTAAATTCTAGTCTCATTTCTGACCACTTCTGTGAATATACATGAACACATATATATGAAATCAAGCTACAAATAATAAAGATTCATGGTTTCACATATAATCTTTCTATTCTCTATTCCTCTTTTTCTATTGTACTTTGTACATGAAAATATTCTCTTTTATTGGTTGTTAAATGCTTAATTTTTATTTTTATTATTTATTTATTTTTAGATTTTTTTTTTCTCAAGGCAATGGGGTTAAGTGGCTTCCCCCAAGGCCACACGGCTAGGTAATTATTAAGTGTCTGAGGCCGGATTTGAACTCAGGTATTCCTGACTCCAAGGCCAGTGCTCTATCCACTACGCCACCTAGCCACCCCAAATGCTTAATTTTTTAAAAAAAATTTAAACATATGGATACCCACATACACACATAATCTCCCTGCTAAGTATGCTTCCTTACTGATATGCTTTTAAACTCACAGGGATGTCTCCTACACTAGTATTACTACCCTACCACCTAAGGGTCTGGAGCATCTGAAAGAACTAATAGCAAGAAATACTTGGACTCTTAAGAAGCTTCCCTTTTCTTTGAGCTTCCTTCACCTGACACGGGCTGACCTTTCCTATCCAAGTCACTGCTGTGCTTTCAAGAATAGAAAGAAAAACAAGGGGTAAGTGTGCCATGAATCTAGCCTCCAGGTTTCTTATCTGAAGAAAGAGGGGGTTTAACTAGACAAACTAAGGCTTCTTCTAGGTCTAAAGCTATGATACTACAATTGTGCTCGATGGGTAGAAGAGAGAACATAAGGATCAGAAATAAACACATTTGGACTATCAGCTCATCTTTGATTTAGATATCAAAGGTCCAGGTCTTTGTGATTGCCCTATAATTATCATGACAATTGAAAGTTGTTTGTTTTATTAGCATCACTGGATTCAGCAGACATTTGCAAAGCAAGTTAAATAGACATGGTCCCTGTCCCTTACTTGTCTTATATTTAGATGAGTCATCATGATGAAGAATGCCCAAACAACTTGTATTAATTCCTCAAGGCAGGTTAAGCAGCTTTCACCAAGTGATGCCTTGTGTCACTCTTCAAAAGAGTGAATCTCTCCCCATCCTTCCCAGCTTGATTATCCTCCTCTCCTCCCATCCACATTATACCTCTCACACTCCCTTACTTCCTTTCCACGATTCCTTATCTCTGTCTGCGTTCACTACCTGCCCTATCTCTAAATATCTATCTTCTTCCTGCACAGATCTATCTTGTTGGTAATAAACCTGAACCCAACTATGGGGGCAAGGTCAAAAAGAAAAATGAAAAGTAGTGCAGGGAAGACCTATCTAACTGCTAATAGCAGCAGGAAAACTGGAGAGATCAGGAAAATGTATTTAGTTAGTGTGTGATATTTGGGAGAGATGATCCCAAATATAAATCATGTTGCTCTTCCTCAATTCCAACATAGATAGCAAAAACCAAGCTTCTAGATATTTTATTCTATATATCATGAAAATTAGTTGACCTCAGATTTAGAGATGAGACAAAATGAAAATAGTGCTAGTTGTTAGGATGCTTGGGTTTAGTTTGGAATTCTGCTTCCTGTCAGGATTCCTTGCAGGAATCAAGTCACTGAACTCTGTTGCCTTTCAGAATCCTAGAGTCACTAATGTGCAACCAGAGCAGCTTTCAGAGCTTGCGTCAGAAGAAGTCTGTTGGTGCCTTGAATGGTCCAGTCTACCAAGACTATTCAGAGGAACGGAACCACACAGATGCAGCATATGAGGGTGACTCCACAGGTCAGGAGTTCCACAGCAATTCCCATTATTATGTCTTCTTTGAAGATCAGGAGGATGAGAATATTGGATTTGGCCAAGAACTTAAAAACCCTCAAGAATTCATTCTGCAGGCCTTTGATAGCCATTATGACTACACTGTGTGTGGAGGCAATGAGGATGTGGCTTGCTCCCCAGAGCCAGATGAATTCAACCCCTGTGAAGATATAATGGGATATAAATTTCTTAGAATTATAGTGTGGTTTGTCAACCTGCTGGCTCTCCTTGGCAATTTCTTTGTCCTCTTCATTATTCTCACCAGTCATTACAAACTTACAGTCCCACGTTTTCTCATGTGCAACTTGGCTTTTGCTGACTTCTGTATGGGGATCTACTTGCTCCTTATTGCTTCTGTTGACCTCTATACCCGCTCTGAGTACTACAACCATGCCATCGACTGGCAGACTGGCTCTGGTTGCAACACAGCTGGATTTTTCACCGTTTTTGCCAGCGAGCTCTCTGTCTACACACTGACCATTATCACACTAGAACGCTGGTATGCCATCACTTTTGCCATGCGCCTGGACAGGAAGATCCGCCTTCGTCATGCATATATCATTATGTTAGGTGGGTGGGTTTGCTGTTTCTTCCTAGCCCTGCTTCCACTGGTGGGGGTCAGCAGTTATGTCAAAGTTAGCATCTGCCTTCCCATGGACACAGAAACGCCCCTCGCTCTCACCTACATCATTGTGGTCCTGCTGCTGAACATCGTTGCTTTTATCATCATCTGTGCTTGCTATGTAAAAATTTACATCACTGTCCGAAATCCCCAGTACAGCCCGGGTGACAAAGATACCAAGATTGCCAAGAGGATGGCTGTACTCATCTTTACAGATTTCATGTGCATGGCACCGATTTCCTTCTATGCTTTGTCAGCAGTCATGAACAAACCCCTTATCACTATTAGCAACTCAAAAATCCTACTGGTCCTTTTCTACCCACTTAACTCATGTGCCAATCCCTTCCTCTATGCAATATTCACCAAGGCCTTCCGGAGAGATGTTTTCATTCTGCTGAGTAAGTTTGGCATCTGTAAGCACCAGGCTCAAGTCTACCGAGGGCAGACAATCTCTCCAAAGAATAGCATTGGTATGAATGGCCAGAAAGGTTGTCGAGGAGCAGGGAAGGCTCTTGCCAATGTGCAGGATGATTATGAACTATTTGAAAACTTTCACCTAGACAAAGACAAGCAGGACCAACTCAAGGTAGACTGCAAACTGACAGTTTTATAAGCTCACCCTTTATTCTAAAACATCTAGAAATGATAAACCAACTGACAGAATCCTGATTTCCTAAATGAAGCATTCTCATTCTAAGCCACACTTTTTTAGTCTCCCTTTTGTTTCTTCATTTCTTACAATGACAAAATAAATATATTTTGCACATGAATGACTTTAACTTAATCTTTCCTCATAAGATAACACCCTTAGGAAAAATAAAGAAATATTATCATGACAAGACTGCACCTCAAACTTAGGTGACAGCAAAATGATCCATCTTCTGAGGCAGATTTCCCAACTAATTTGTTCCCCCAAGACAAATTCTCTAAAGGGGCCATAAGAAGTCAGTAGAACTATGAGAGCGGAGATCCTCCCATTTATGAGGCCACCGATCATCATGTGGAGTCTGCACTCAGACATTCTCCAAGGACATGGTTGATGCCACACAGTGCATTATATGCTCCTTTGAGTTGTTTAACTTTGCAGTGCTTGGTTCCATCACAAAGAACTGAAGTTGACTTGAATCCAAGGTCAAAAAATAAGACTATGAAGAGAGTGACTTTTTTAAGATTTTTTTTCTGACTTTAGTTGCATCTTGAAACCACTTAATCCTCTATTCAAGGACCTACCAGGAATCCAGTCATTTTGGGTTGTCCAGAAGGCTCTGCAGGTTTGCTTCTATGACTAAAAGCCTAACTTTCCAATGAGGGTTTTAGTAAAAATAATGGAATTATAGAAATCATATCTGGTTAGCACAAGTGTCTGTTATGGTGCTCACAAAAGTACCACTTTGACCCTTTAGGTAATATATAGTTTTCCTTATTTATTATTTCTAGGAAAAGTTTTTTTAAGTTTCTACAAGATAAAGTTCACTAAATTTTACTAATGCCATCTCTCCTTAGCCCTGTTTTTTACTGCTTCTCCTTTTCCTAGATTAAGGGAACATTAAAGTATTGTTTTCTGAAACAATTGTGCTGAATTGGGAGTCAAGAGACTCTAGTTCTAGTCTCACACTACCACTCTCAGGTGGTGTGATCTCTGGCCCAAGGTTTCCTCATTATTAAAATGAGGGATTTAGACTGGATGAATCTTAAGACTCTATGATAGGACTCCTATAGATACCAATTTCCATTAGAATTCCAAGAGAGAATTTCCTATTTACTTTAGACCTACCCTCTATTTCTCAGAGGACCCTGGACAGGTGAGTACAAGTTTCCACCCACTCTACCTCAGTCACAGGGTTCTTAAGATTACTAAACCAGATAGGGAATATTCTAATAATGAGTTGGGCTGAATCTTAATTGTTAGCAACTAGACCATGTAAGACAATTGCTTGGAGATTGTTATGACAAAAAAGAAATCCTACAAAATATTTTGGCCTAAATTATTCATATAATTGAATAATGTGAATTGTAAAGAATAATAGTATATTACTATTTGAGTGGATACTCAAAGCTTTCCCATCCTATCATTCTTTACTTTTTTCATTTTTTTCTTACCTAGCCTAATCACTGAATGTGCAGTGCTTCAGACAAAATGAGATCTGTTAAAGATCTTAGCTTAAAAAGGTCATTATATCCAGGGCTATTTCCAGTCATTTCAATCCATATCTGACCCCTAAACCTAGATGTCTCCAGAGGAAAAAGTGAGTCTGAGGATTTTGCATAGTCCTCCCCTCCCTTAAATCCAATTCACTTGCATGTCATGGCATCACATCCCTAAGGCCATGGTCCCCTTCAAGAAAGAAGAATGAACAAAAACAACAAAACCCAGTTCAAGTAGCTAATACATTCTCAAGAATTGATCCTTTCACTAAGCAAAATTTGAACCAAATCACGAAGCAACAGAAAGGTAGATAAACAATTCCACCTAAAACCATGATGTCAAAAAATCTGTACATAGGTGTTAATTTTTCCTTAGAATCTGAAAATTCCATCAGGTATAGTTGAACTTTATATAAAAATCCTCCTTTTCTTTACCAAGATTCTATAATTGCCAGTAATTTAGGGATCTTTATCAACAAATGCTTTCATTTGTTGACCTGTACATAGGCACTCATTCTCTGCTGAAAGATCCCAAGCACAGAAGTCATCTTTTTCTCTGTGCTCGTTAACTCTGCACAAAATGTAAGCTTTTTTGTTGTTCTCAGACTGTATTGTGTCAAGGTAGTGTGCCAAATGAAACTATTTCAACTATCAAATATGACTACAACTTTCATAGTGCCAGATTATTTAAAGACTTTCACATTTGAATAGAAAAATTCTAAATACCTTCCAAGTTGACAGTAAGTAAATAAAATTTATTGAATTTATTACTATTCTGTGTTGTGTGTTTGTCTGTGACATTTTACAATATCTTGTCTCAATAAAATAACATGCTTTCATGTGAATATATGAATCAGTGCTTTTAAAGCATAGCCCTAGAAAAATGTGACTACAGCAGAATCTTTACTAAAAATGAATATGATACATTTTTTTCATGCTTTAAATTCCCTTTTTCCTAAAAAAAGTATTGCCTTGATTGTGTACAATCTCCCCCTCTCTAACTCCAAGGTTCTTTTTTTGTGTCTAATGTATGTTTTATAACTAAAGACCACAGGGGTGAATGTCCAACTAGAAGAAGAATGAATACCTTTGCCAATGAGGATCTTGCCTATTTCTATTGTAAATGATAATCCATTGTTAGCGAGAGACCTTATGCTTAACTTATAAATGTCATTTTGTGAAAACATTGACAGAATGTAAATTACATATTGTTTTTCTGATGAGCTTATGAAGGTGTGGACAATGGAACTGTAAAAAGAATCCTAATGAATAAATGAGTTATGGCTATAAAATAATGAGAATGGCTTTATTAATGATTCTCATAATCACTCAGCATTTATTATGGGCCATACGCTATTTTGCCCAGGGGATACAAAGAAAGTCCTTCAAGGAACACATTCTAGTAAGATAAACTATAAAAATAACTATGTACATACATGATATATAGAGAGTTGATTGAAAATAATCTCAGAGGGCAAAGGACAATTCAGTGTAGAAGTATGTGGGCAAGGAACACTAAGTGGGCCAGTGTAGCTATAATGTAGACCACATGGAAGATATTAAAGTTTCAGAAGATGAAAGGGAGGAAAGGGATGGAGTTGTAAAGGGCTTTAAATGCCAAACAGGATTTTTTATTTGATCTTGAAGGTAATAGGAATCCACTGATACTTATTGAATAGGGGTATGACATGGCCAGGCTTGTGCTTTAAGAAATTCACTTTGACTATATTTTAAAGCAGTAATCATCAAAATTATCTGATAATGGTTAAGAAATAGAGTGGTGGGGGCAGCTAGGTGGTACAGTGGATAGAGCACCAGACCTGGAGTCAGGAGTACCTGAGTTCAAATATGACCTCAGACGCTTAATAATTACCTAGCTGTGTGGCCTTGGGCAAGCCACTAAACCCCATTTGCCTTGCCAAAAAAACAAACAAACAAAAGAACCCCAAAACCTAAAAAAAAGAAATAGAGTGGTAGATTAGTGGAATAGATATACAAGAAATGGAATAAGTACACAAGACACAAGAGTAAATGGCTATAATAATCTTGATAAGCTCAAAGACTTCATATGTCTTCAGGGATAAGAACTCACTATTTGGCAAAAACTGATGGGAAAACTGGAAAACAATGCAATAGAAACAAGGTATAGACCAACACCTCACCCTACATAGCATGATAAGATAAAGATGGGTACATAATTTAGACATAATGGGTGATATCATAAGCAAATTAGGAGAACAAGGAATAGTTTACTTGTCAGATCTTGGGAGAAGGGAATAATTTATTACAAAGAAGAGATAGAGAGTATTACTAAATGTAAAATGGATACTTTTAACTGTATAAAATTTGTAAGTTTTTAATACAAAGAAAACCAATATAGTAAGATTAGAAAGAAAGAAGAAAACTGGAAAATTATTTTTATAGCAAGTGTTTCTGATAAAGGCCTCATTTCTCAAATATATAGAGAAATGAGTCAAATTTATTAGAAGAAAAATCATTCCCCAATTGACAAATGATCAAGGGATATGAACAACCAGCTTTTAGATGAAGAAATCAAAATTATCTATAGTCATATATTAAGAAAATTGCTGTAAATCACTATTGATTAGAGAAATGCAAATTAAAACTGAAGTACTTACTATCTCTCACCTATCAGATTGCCTAATATGACAGAAAAGAAAAATGATAACTACTAAAAAAATGTGGGAAAATTGGGACACTAAAGCATTGTTGATCGAGTTGTGAACTGATCTAACCATTCTTAAGAGAAAAGAACTCAAGAACTTTGGAACTCAAAATCAAAGTAAAGGAGTTCTTACTTGATTTTATAGTTTCTCTTGTTGTGGGGGTTGACATAATCAAAGCTACACTTTAGGAAAATTATTTTTGTGAGTGTGTTTGAATTGGGTTTGAGTGGAAAGAAACATGAGACAAACAGATCACTATTACAATAGTCTGAATTACAGGGTTGGCTTCTCTTACAACAGAAAGCTATTACAATAGTCTGAATTATAGGTTTGGCTATAGGAGTGAAGGGGATAGATTTGAAAGAGGCAGAGAGAAAGCTGGTGAGATTTGACAATTGATCTTATTTATGGGATGAGTGAGTAATAAAGGATGACACCAAAGTTGTAAACCTGGAAGACTGGAAAGACAATGATCTTCTCAACAGAAATAGGGTGATTTTAAGGATAGATGTAATGACTTCTATTATGGACATGTAGAGTTTAAGGTATCTATGAACATTCTGGTAAAAATGTACACTAATTTCTTGTTGACATTGGACTGGAGTTCAGGAAAAAAACTGAGGTTAAGATATACATATATATATATATATATATATATATATGTATATATATATATATACACACACACATATAAGTATGTATGTATGTGTATATGTGTTTCTGAGAGTCATTTGCGTAGAGACTAATCAAACCCCTAGGGAGAAGATAATATTGTCAAGTAAGAGAGTAGAAAGGGAGAAGAAAAGGGATCTCAAGAATATACCAATTGGGGACATGAGATGGATTATGATCCTGCAAAGAAGGCTGCAGCCAGATATGTAGAAGGAGAATAGAGAGAATGGAATACCAAAAATTCAGAGAAAAAGATAATTTCACAAGGAGAGTTTGGTCAACAGTTTCAAATGCTCCAGAGGGGACATGATAGATAAGAATTGAGAAAGGCAATTTAATAGATCTTTGGTAATTTGGGGCATAAGTTTCAAGTGAGTGACGAGGTCAGAAGCCACATTGTGGAGGGTTTAGAAGACAAAGAGTGTTGTGGAAATTAAGGCAATGCATACAGAAAGCTTTTTTATGGGGGGGAGAAATATAGAATGATAGCTAGCGAGGATAGTAATGACTAGTAAGAACTTTTTTAAGGACTTAGAAGTAATTTTTGAGTGTAGGCACTATGAATGGAACCAGTAGAAAGGGAGAGTTTGGATATAAGAGGAAAGGGATGATAGTTCTGCTAAAGAAGTGTGAGGGGATAGGATCAAGGGTAAAAGTCTAGGGGTTGGTTTTCATGAATTACCACCTTTACACTGATAGTTCTCAAATCTTCCTATCTTGCCTAACCTCTTTGCTGACCTCCGATCTTGCATCTCTAATTGACTTTCAGGCATACTGAATTGTCTATTCCATAAAATGTGTCCAAAATTGAATTTATCTCTCTCCCTAAACCCTCCCAAGCCCCTAACTTCCCTAAGGGCAATACCATTGCCAAGTTCCTCAGACTCACAACCTATATGTCATCCTCCATTCCTAAATTATCTCTCCCCACTTCCCCCCAACATCTGATCTGTTGCAACAACTCAAATACTCCCCCTTCTCCCTTCTGATGCTCCTGCCCCCTCTGGTTCAAACCCTCATCACTTATTTCATTAATGGGCTATTGCAATAGCCTGATATTGAGTCTGTCTATCTCAGTTCTCTTATCCAATTCATCCTCCATTCAACACCAAAATGATTCTCATATAGAACAGGTCCAACCACATCACTCTCCTACTCAAAAAACTCCAATGATTTCCTGTCACCTCCAGGATCAAATATAAAATCCTCTGTTCATTCAGAAGTCTTTTATATTCAAAGCCTTTTATATACCAGCTCCCTCTCTTTTCAGTCTTCCTAAACCTTAATTCCTACCATACACTCTTCAATCCAGTGATACTGTCCTCCTTGCTATTTCTGAAACAAGCTCTCAGCTCTGGGCATTTTCTCTATCTCTTGTGCTTGGCATGCTCTCCTTCCTTATCTCCACCATAATTTGTTTGGTCAATTGATGGTCACACCTCAGTTTCCAATTCCATGCCAATACACACACACACACACACATACACACACACACCACAGACACATACAAATTCCACTGTCCTAAACCCTTTTCTCCTTTAATTATATGGGTCCTTTTCCTCTATCGATCTATATCTTAGGGCTATTGCCTTAGTAATGACAATATGTGTGTGTGTGTGTGTGTGTGTGTGTGTGTGTGTGTGTGTGTATACACATATTTATTTTGGGGCAGAGTTCAACCAACTTGCTTTCCAGAATTGCTGGACCAGTTCATAGTCTAATGTGTACTAATATATGTTTCCCCAAACACTAATACACTAATGTATACTAATATATGTTTTCCCATAACCTGTAGCATTTGCCATTTCCCTTTTGTTTCAACCTTGCTAATGTGATGGATGTGAAGTGAAACTTCAATTATTTTATTTTTTATTTCTCTAATAGTGATTGAGATAATTTACTCATGTGGCCATTTAAAACTTGGATTGCTTCCTCAGAAAACTGTTTCTTCATATCCTTTGATGATTTATCAGTTGGGAAATGGTTTTTATGCCTACAGATATGAATCAATTTCCTATTTAAATTTGTATCAGAAAAATTTACTGAAAATTTTTTTCTATTTATGTGCTTCTCTCTCCTTTTTTTCAGTTTTTAAAATTTTATTTTCATTGAATTTTACAATTTTCCCCTAATCTTGCTTACCTCCCCCCACCTCTCATAGAAGGCAGTCTGATAGTTTTTACATTGTATCCATGCAATACACTGATCAAAATTGAATGTGTTGAGAGAAAAATCATATACTAAGTGAAAAAAACCAAAAAAGCAAAATTACATAATAAGATAATTTAAAAAATAAAGGCAATAGTCTTTGGCCTTTCTTTAAACTTCACAGTTTTTCCTTTGGATACACTAAAATTGTCCCTGATTGTTGCACTGATGGAATGAGCAAGTCCATTAAGATTGATCATCAATGGGGCAGCTAGGTGGCATAGCGGATAAAGCACCGGCCCTGGAATCAGGAGTACCTGGGTTCAAATCTGGTCTCAGACACTTAATAATTACCTAGCTGTGTGGCCTTGGGCAAACCACTTAACCCTGTTTGCCTTACAAAAAAAAGAAAAAAAGATTGATCATCAATCCCATGTTGCTGTTAAGGTGTACAGTGTTCCTCTGGTTCTGCTCATCTCACTCACCAAACATCAGTTCATGTAAATCATTCTAGGCTTCTCTGAATTTCCATCCCTCCTGGTTTCTTTTCTTTTTTGTCTTTTTGACTTATTTTATATTATTACAATAATTTTATTATAAGAGTAAACATAAACTCCCCTCCCCCCCAAGACGATGAGAAATCTAAAGAATAGTGTGTGAGAGAGAAAAAAATGTACTTCGGTCTGTGTGCAGATTCCAATGGCTCTATGGGGTGAGCTGCCTTCTTTATCATAAGCTCACTAGAGAAGTTGCTTCAATATTTTTCCCACAGTTGCTATTACTAGTTGTATTTCCCTCTACTCTATTCCTCCCCACTCTCATTTATTCTATTCTTTCTCTCCTTTCATCCTGGCCCTGTCCAAAAGGGTGTTGATTCTGAGTATCCTCTCCCTCAATCTTCCCTCTCTTCTCTCACCTATTCCCCCCTTTCCCTCCCCCATTCCCCCCATCCCATCCTTTTCTTCTCATTTTTCTCTGTGATAAGATAGATTTTTTACCCTATTAAGTGTGCATGTTATTTCCTTTCTGAGCCATTTCTGATGAGAATGAAGGCTCACTCATTCCCCCTCACCTTCCCCCATTCCACTCCATTGAAAAAGCTTTTTCTTGACTCTTATGTGAAATATGTTAGCTCCTTCTTCCTTTCCTTTCTCTTCCTTCCCATGCAGGAATACAAACAGTTCAATATCATTAATTCCTCATAGTTAGTCCTTCTTGTCCACCCTCTCTGTGGCTCACCAGGGTCCTGTACTTGAAGATCAAACTTCCTGTACAGCTCTGGTTGATTCAATAGGAAAGTCTGAAAGTCCCCTGTTTCATTGAAAGCCCATCTTTTCTCCTGAAAGAGGATGTTCAGTTTTGCTGGGTACTTGATTCTTAGTTGTATACCAAGATTTTTGCCTTCCGGAATATCATATTCCAGCCCTACAAGCCCTTAATGTAGATGCTGCCACATCCTGTGTAATCCTGACTATGGATCCTCGGTAGTTGAACTGTTTATTTGTGGCATCTTTTTAGAATTTTCTCTTTGACTTGGGAGTTTTGGAATTTGGCTATAATATTCCTGGAAATTTTTCTTTTGGGATCTTTTTCAGGAGGTGACTGGTGAATTCTCTCAATTTCTATTTTACCCTCTGATTTTAGGATCTTAGTGCAATTTTGCTGTATTATTACTTGAAAAATGAAGTCTAGGGTATTTTTCTGATAGTGGCTTTCAGATAGCCCAATAATTTTTAAACTATTTCTTCTGTATCTGTTTTCGAAGTTGGTTATTTTTCCAATGAGATATTTCATATTTTCTTCTAATTTTTTACTTTTTTGGAAGTTTTATTTCTTCCTGATTTCTTTCAAAGTCATGAGCTTCCTTTAGTTCCATCCTGCATTTGAAGTAGTTATTTTCTTCAGAGAGCTTTTTTTATCTCCTTTTTTAGCTGGCCAATTCTGCTTTTTAAGGCATTCTTCTCATTTGCCTTTTTTTTGCTTTTTCCATTTTGCCTAAACTGTTTTTTAACATATTTTTTCTTCAGTATTTTTTGTATTTCTTTCACCAAGCTGCTGATTTAGTTTTCATGATTTATCTTCCATCACTCATTTTTCCCCTCCCAGTTTTTCCTCAACCTCTCTTAATTGCTTTTCAAAATCTTTTTTGAACTCGTCCATAGCCTGAGCCCATTTTCTATTTCTCTTGGAAGTTTTGGATACAGAAGCTTCAATTTTGTTGTCACCTAAGTATGTGTTTGATCATCCATGGGACCAAAGTAATTTTCTATGGTCAGATTCTTCTTTTTCTGTTATTTTCTCCTATCCTCAGCCCAAGACTAATTCACAGCACTTCCAAGGTTTTGGGGTTTTTTTGGGACACCTTACTGGGACCTTTATTCCTCCAAGGTCTTATGCTCTCTTGCCTGTGCTTTGATATGTGGATGACCACAGGCGCTCCCCTCTGCCCTGGAGCTGTGAGGAGGAGCCCTGCTATCTTAGTATGGAAGGCTAAACTGCAATCTGGATCTGAGTGTAGGAAAACAGCAGAGTCCTTCCCCAGGGAGAGCAGAGAGATTTCTTCAGTCTCCACCAACCCCCTTACCATCTGTGGGCTGTGCTCTGGAGGTGCAGGCTGGTTTCCCCTGATTCCTGTTGCAAGTTCTCACTGCAGGGCTGCTCTGAGGTCAGCGCTTCTTATTCCACATTCTGGTGCAGCAGAGTTCTCTCACCATCCCTTTAAGCTGTTCCCAGTGATCCCTGGGCTGGGCTGGGCTGAGCTGAGCTATGCTGCTGCTGGGGCTTTTTCCAACTCCCGGTTCCAGTGAAACACACCTTTCCCCTGGAACTTCTAAGTTATTGTAGACTGGGAAATTGTATCATTCAGTCTTTCTGTAGGTTCTGGCCTCCACCTTGGTTCCACCCCCCCCTTTTCTCTCTTCTATTTGTGTCTGCACTGTTTTTATTCAAAACCTTTTAAATTTTGTATAATCATATTGTCTATATTAATTTCTGTGATCTTTTCTATCTTTTGTTGGTTCCTAAATTATTCCTCTATCCACACAGCTCTAAAAGGTAATTTCTTCCTTGTTCTTGAGTTTGTTTATGATGTCAACTTTTATGTCTAACTAAATGCACTCATTTGGAGCTTATCTTGGCAAATGGTCTGATATACTGCCTAGTTTCTGCTAGTCTATTTTCTAATTTTCTCCATAGATTTTATCAAATAGTTCTTGCCCCAATAGATGAAATCTTTATACTTATCAAAGGCTAGTGTGCTTGCTTTTTTATATTATGTAGTTAATCTGTCCATTGATCAACCTCTATTTCTTCACAAGTATGTAATTGTTTTGATGATTAACATTTGTGATCTGGCACTGGAAGGTTTCCACTCCTCCCCTTTTACAAAATTAATGGCCATGAGATTTTTGACCTTTTATTTCTCCAGATGAAATTTTGCTACCAATTTTTCCTAGCTCTATAAATCAATCACCTAATAATTTATTAAGATGGCATTGAATAAATACATTTCAATAGTATTATCATTATTAAATTTTTATTCTACTATGATACATAATTTTTTAATATTTCTGCTTGTCTGTCCTTATGAGATTTTTATACCTAATGCATTGTCAATTTTTGTGAGGTGCTTCCTGCAGTTGAAAATTTTTCTTTCCTATTCCATAATCTACAGAGATCTATCATATCTAGTGGAAGTACAATTGTATTCCTTGAGGGAAAAAAGAATAGGAAGAACATAGGTAGTCATATCTATTTTTTCTCTTCAATCAAGTTAGATTGAGATAACTCTTAGCAGTATTTTATATACATTGGTTGACTTCAACAAGGACACTGATATTTGCCAGTTCCTTGGAAAGAGAAGCTAAATAGAGTTCAATAATAATGTTTGTCCTTCATTTTTATTTTTGCAAGGCAAGTGGGGTTAAGTGGCTTGCCCAAGGCCACACAGATAGGTAATTAAGTGTCTGAGGCCCGATTTGAACTCAGGTCCTCCTGACTCCAGGGCCAGTGCTTTATCCACTATGCCACCTAGATACCCCTGTCCTTCATTTTTGAAGAAGACCATGACATCAGGGAGGTGATGCCATGATAAACTCATGAACTGGATTTGAGTGAAGGAGGAGGGGCTGTGCTAAGTCACCAACGTTATTTTCTCCTCCACAGGCATCTGGGTCTAGTGGCCAGATATGAATCAGGATAACTGGAGATAGCCCTGGATATGAGGCAATCAGGGGTTAAGTGACTTGCTCAAGGTCACACAGTAAAAGATAAGTTTCTGAGACCAGATTTGAACTCCCATCCTCCTGACTCCAAGGCCAGGGCTCTAGACACTGCACCACCTTTTTGCCCTCCTAGTAAGACCAGAGATAGAAAGAAGGATGAGTCTCCTATAAGACCTGTACTACTTTAAGCCTCACAATAATAATAGTGTTGTTTTTGTTATTCAGACATGCATCAGCAGCAAGGTGATACAGTAGACAGAGGACCTGGCTTAAAGTCAGGAAGACCTGAGTAAGTCCAACCTCCACTTCCTAGCAGTGTAACCCTGGGCAAGTCACTTAACCCTATTCACCTCAGTTCCTCATCTGTAAAATGAGCTGGGGAAGGAAATGGTAAATCATTCACTTTCGCTCAAGAAAGCCCCAGATGGGACCAGGAAGAGCTGGACATGACTGAACAAAAACAACTGTAGGACTGGCCACTACTGTCATAGCAACAACACTCTTGGGCCACCCACCAAGCAGCATTCCCAGCTGCCTGAGGGCACAGTGACAACCCCTGCCCTGAGGGCCATGCTGCAGGCTGGATCTGCAAGTCCCCCTTGTCCAAACACCCTTTTCAAGGGACAAGCTGTTTTGAGCCTAAAAGATTCTATTCTGCAATTACAAAAGTCATCTTCTCAGTGTAGGCCCCTGTCCACCTGAGAGCCACGATTCAGGCAGGAAAGGCTAGCAGAGAGGATTCAATCACGCATGTGCATATGTGTGTGTGTGTGTGTGTGTGTGTGTGTGTGTGTGTGTGTGTATGTGTGTTGTGTGGGTTAGATCAGCACTGAAACCCAGAAAGTCAGTTTTGATGATGACAAACAGCTGACAGCCCTTCGCCCATTCAGTGATGTCACTCTCAGTGCCCCTTCCTGGGGCTCCCTGTCCTAACAGGCGTGTGGGGTGGGGTGGGGTTGGAGGGGAATCATTCTGCCCCACTCCATTAGCCCCAATTCTAAAGTGCTGGGAGGCAGCCATGTGTCACTTGTAATTACAATTTCTCCAAGGATGGCTGATTTTCTATTACACTGATACATTCCTCCAATATATACCCCTTTCTATAGGTACTATTTAAGACCACATTTTTAAAAATAAAAACTTTCATGTTTACTCTTTGGCCAGCAGCAGGTTCAAGCATTCTAATGCATCTTAGCAGGAGACATATATCCTGATGGATTCAAAGTGGTGGTCAGAGTTGGTCACCATAAGCATTATCTAGGTAAGCTACTCAAATAAGAAGCTATGTGAGGGTAAAAATGTGAGGTTCTCCAACTTTACCCCCTGACAAAGATGGAATCACTGCTCCTGAGATAGTTCTCTGATTTATCAATTGTCCCTTAAGTGCTCTGGCAGAGAAGGAGCCAGGGTAGGAGAAGTGCTAATAGTTTCAACAAATGTTGAAGTTCTTTCTTTGGTCCAGACCAAGGAATAGATATTAGACCATTTACCTGTTTTTACCATTTGCAACTTCTCCCTGAAGAAGGAATGGAAACAATGAGCATGCACCTCCGGCATGTGCTTGGACTTTCCTATGGCCTAAGCTACAACATAAAGTCATTTGAGTTTGTATGTCTTCTGGACTATTTTCATTTATTAGAAGTCAGCTCCCAGATACTAGCCAAGGATCTGTCCTCATGGAGGAGAAATGACTATATGCCATCAACAATTACTAAGGAGAGTTTCTTTTTCCATGGCTTGAGCTCCAAAAATTGTGGCTGTGGTCTTTGCTAGGTAAGGACCTGCCCCTCATACATTCAAACTATCTTCTTAAAGGTAACACAGCTATTAGGTCCACGCTAAGTCTGGCATCAATATGGTAAATAGCCGAAGGCAGTCAAGCTGTCTAAGAAGAGATAAGCCAACCTAGGTCAGAAAAACAGAGCAGACCAATGCTTCTGGGCTAAGCAGTATTGGAAATGAGAGACAGAGAGACCCAGTTTCAAAAAAAAAAAAAAATCAAGATGCTGCAAGAGCAGACTACTCAACCTCATTATATATTAGGAAGTCTTTTATGACTCCTGGTTTCTCACTCAACCTAACATAACTATTGAGGTATTTAAATATAAATTCAAAATAAAAGATGCCAAGAAACAGTCACATTTTCCAAGACTTCAATCACTAGTTTTAAACTACTTTGATGGAAACCTCATTAAAGAGATTACAATGAATCTAAATAAACCTTTCCCTAACAATTCAAGATTATAACTAATTAAAGTTTTTTGTTTTTTCAATTTGGCAACTGTCACTTCTTTCTGCTATCTATAAGCCAGCCTGTACTAGCCCTCTCCTCCCTTCTAATTCATTACTTTAAAATTATTTGGGGTTTAGAAAACAAATAACCACTGGTGTTAGAATTATATCTAAAATAAAAGTAAACAGGATCTGAGTTATGGAATGAAGAACTTTAATGCATGGAATTTTGATGTCTCCTATGCACTAAGGCCTATATTATCTATTTCCTGTTTTAGGTTTCATTCTAAATTACCCGGAGTTAAGTTCCAAATAGCTGAAGCAGCCCAAAATAGATCAGATGTTTCTTTTCTTTGGCAGCACATGAACAAGAGATCTAGCAACCTTTGACCCAGAGATGTAAAAATATTTTTACATTACATTTTCAGATTACTCTCACTTTATGCAGTATCTCATAATGAAGTAAAACTTCATTGTCTTCATTGGAAAATTCATGTAGCATTTCAAATCTATAACACCACTCCATCTCTCTATTTTTTTAAAAAAATGAACATAAATCTATTTTTCTCCCTCCCACCCTTTATCCCACTGAGAAGAAAAAAACCACATTTCTTGTGACAAAGAAGCAATCAAGCACAACAAATTCCCTCAATTCTAGAATACGAATATGTGTGTATGTGTATATTTGTATGTATGCATGCCTCATTCTGCACCATATATATGTCACCTCTCTGTAATATTTAACATGCTTCATAATCAGTCCAGAATCATAAATAGTCTTTGTATTGATCATAGTTCTTACAACTTTGAAGCTGTATTATATTCCTATTATTATGGTTATTGTATAAATTATTCTGCTAGGATTAGCTAGGTAATGTAGTGGATAAAATATTAACCCTAGAGTCAGAAGGACCTGAGTTCAAATCCAGCTCAGACACGTAATAATTACTTAGCTGTGTGACCTTGGACAAGTCATTTAACTCCATTGCCTTGCAAAAAACCCCTATTTTCCTGGTTTTGTTTTTCTGGTATTGTAGTTATTGTATAAATTATTCTCCTGGTTCTGCACATTTCATTCATTACTTTATAAACATCCTCAACATTGTTCATTTTTATATTAATGTTGTAGTAGAAATTTTTCTCCTGATTCTGCTTCATATATTTTAATTTCTTTTTTAAATCATCTGTTCATTTTTTTCTTTTTTCCTTATTTCTGTGAGTCAATAGAGTTAAGTGACTTGCTCAAAGTCACAAAGCTAGTAAGTATCAAGATCAGATCTGAACTCGGGAACTCCTGACTTCAGGGCCAATACTCTATCCACTGCACCTTCTAGCTGCCCCTCATCTGTTTATTTCTTATAGCAAGATAATGTTCCATCTCTTTCATGTGCCACCACTTAACCCATCCTCAACTGTTAATACATATTAGTTTCCAGTTTTTAGTCACTGCTATAACTACTCTTGTACATAAAGGTTCATTTCTTCTTTCTTTAATTTCTATTGCGTCTAGACTCAACAGTGTATATAGCTAAGTTAAAGGGCACATGACCTTTTAAAGGGGACAAGAAAGCATACCTGCATCACAGGGTACTTATTGCTGGCCCTATCTCAGCAAAAATCAGTCCAGTCAGTCTGAGAGTCTGTGCTTCTAGAGGTTGAGTAAGCATTTACGAACTGAAGGGTCATTATCAAGGAGTGGAACTTGGGGGAAAAACATATTAAGTAGTTTAAGATGTGAAACATAGTTCCACTTACAATTTGTGAAATGCATTCAGCTCCCTTGTTTGACTTTCCAGTACACTGAGGAAGGGGGTAGGGGTGGTTCTCACTGGTAGGTGTCAGACCTGCCAATTCTCACTCATCAGTGTTCTAAAGGCCCTAAAAGTCCTCCCCTGAAAGACTACATCCCTGTCTCTCTCCTTTTCCTTCTCTCTCTCTCTCTCTTCCCTTCCCTCCTGCCCCCCTCTCTTCCTCTCTCTCCCCCCATCATTTTAAAGATTCCTAGTCAACATCACACTCAGATTCTGCAGGCTCATTCAGAAAGCAATAGTGCTAAGCATAGGCTGTTCCTCTTTTTAGTTGACTTTATTCTACAAGATGGGAATAGGCTAATATTGCTTGAACCAACCAGGTTAGCCTTCAATTTTTAGTGAACAAATGTACATTCCCAACCTGTCAATAAATATTAAGTGACTATTATGTGTCAGACATTGAGACAGTGTTTTATTTCTCTAGATTAGACTTCTGAAACAGAGATGGAAAGTGTGTTTGTATTTAAATTTAGTAGAGATGGCCAAGCAAGAAATCCAAAGCTTTCTACTACAACTTCGTATAGTCGGGAAAAAAAAAATTGGACTTGGAATCAGAACAGGGTTTAAAACTATTAGACTTTCAATAAGTTATATAACTTTTCCTCTCAATCTTTGATGCACTAGTTTCCAGCCCCCCTCCCCTATCCATCCCTATACACAGGAGTTAATTATTTAACATTTAATTTTGACGCTTGTCTGGTACGGAACTATATAACTCAAATATTGGACAAGAATTTATTTCCTACACATAAAAGGCTCTCACAAACTCACATTGACAGAAAGACTTAAATCAGAAGTCAGTAACATAAAACTACTCATACAACCTATTATTATACTTTGCTAGGAGCTTGGGACTTAAACATCAGAATATGAAATACTTCATGGAACTCCTAAAAAGGCACTAAATAGGCTCTGCATTATTCCTCCAAGTTCATGTCTCTGGTTAACCAGGCTAATCTCTTCTTGGTGTTGACTGCCTTCTTTAATGAAGAAACCTGCTTTGCTATGTTAGAAATACACATGAGAAATCAATAAAATTTCTCCCCAAAATGATTTTTATGTTGACAAAATATTTTTCGTATAGTACAAATATCTAACAATTCTGGGAGGTACATATAATGAATATTATTATCTCAGTTTTAAGATGAAGAAACTGAACATCCAAAAGGTTCAATGACAATGAAATAACACTTAAACAGTGGTCATTGGAATCTCCTAATGAAAGGATTTTGGCATTATTATATTCAAGTATTGTTCATTGATAAAGTAATGTAGTTTCAAGTTGTTTTGTTTTGGGTTTTTTAAATATTTGATTGCAGAGACTTATTTCTAAGCAGCTGAAAAGCAATGAGGAATTCTTCCTACTCTTCCTTCTCACAGGATAGCAACTGATCGAGGGATGGTGAATACAAAGCCAAATGGAATAGGGGTAGATTTAACAGAAGACCGATACCAGCCCAGAGCTCTGGGTACTCTCTTTCACTGAAAGTCACCCAAACTTCATACCAATTTGAGGTTCAGTCTTGGACCAGCAGAGGAGATCCAAACTCCTTCATTCCCTGGCTCATTATATCCCCACACAGTTTTAGGGAAAATCATTTTAAGAAAGTTTAGGTTTGACTCAAGTTACTTCTCACTAACAGATATCAGAAAGATACTCAGCGTAGAAAACAAATCCACCGTAGGTAGGTAGTTATTTCCTCCAAATAAAAGAAAAGCTTACAATGTAAACTCAAGAAAGTACAATGCTGAAGACTTAAAAACAAGACTAAGTGACCTAAAACTCCTATTATATTCTCCAAAGGGATTTGATATTTAAAACAGGAAACATTTTTCAGGATTGCTAAACAGTCACTTTACCTTTGCTCTGTTCAGTCTGAACAAGTCCCTTAAGGATCATAAGTGCCACTGTGGATAGAACATGGGGACAGAAAGACTTGAGTTCAAAGGCAGCCTCCTACACTTCTTGGCTGTGTGACCTTGGACAAGTCACTTTACCTCTGCCTTTGTTTCCTTTTCCATAAAATGGGGATAACAATTTCACCTACCTCCCAAGGTTGATGTGATAAGTTTTGAGCATTTGTCCCTGCCTCTAAAGAAGACTCAACTTTTATTAATGACAATCAGGCTAGACTCCTGGCATGAGAAGTTAGCAACTTACTGAAGCAATGCAAGGATTTTAAAGGGCTCAAAGGCCTTGTTTTCAACAGGTGGTGGCAGGGGAGGATTATTTCTATGAGGGGGCAAAATAAGCTTGGTGGAACTGTGCTGTGGTTAGTGGTTACCTAGAATGCATACAGAAAAGTCCACTTAGAGTGGTATTAACATATGATAATGGTATGACAATTAACCTGATTTCTTTCACCTAAGGGTGGTGCACATGGGTTGCTCAAAGGAAAGCTCCTTCTGTAATTTATGGTCCAGGGCTCTGGGTCCACATCCCTGGCAGGTCTACACAGGAGTTAATTTAGTTATGCTGGCTATTGTATTCTAATGGGATCCTAAAGAAAAGTTAGGGAATTAGGGCTGGGATATGTTCTCATTGGTCTAAACGTAAGTTAGTTTAGGTGTACTCAATATTCTATTCTATTGGGGGTCCTATGAAGGAGTCAGGGAATTGGCACTGGGATATACTCAGTTATGGGATTTAAAATAATTACAAAGGACTTAGCAAAGTGTCTGGCACATAGTGATATATAAAGTTTACTGCGGCTGCTACAATTTTACTTTTAATATTATTATCTTCTGATACCAATTTTCCATTTGGAGAAGGAATAGCAAATCACTCCAGTATCTTTGGCAAGAAAATATCAAAAATAATGATAAAGAGGGAAGCTAGGTGGTGCAGTGGATAGAGTGCCGACCCTGGAGTCAGGAGCACCTGAGTTCAGGTCTGGCCTCAGACACTTAATAATTACCTAGCAATGTGGCCTTGGGCAATCCACTTAACCCCATCTGCCTTGAAAAAACTTTAAAAAATGATAAAGGAGATGGCATCAGATGATGAGCCCATCAGGTTGGAAAGTCCAACTCATGTATGGACTGTATCCTAGCCTGGACAATTAAGGGGGTCTAGAACAAAGCCAGAATCATGTCAAGTCTCAAACTGACATAAGTATCATCAACTATATGCCAGCCTTGATTATAAAACATATTCTATTAGTATGGTCAAGTTGGACCATTGTGATTAAGTGAGATTCATTTTCCAATTCTGGCCAGATGGTTTACTTTACACCAACTGTTAACCAAGTTTCTACTGAGCCATTTCTAATCTGGGCATGACAAAGCAGACCAGAAACAAGTGCCAGTAGATCAGGTAGCAGTTAATTAATTACTTTCTTTGCAAGGAACCAATTTGCAACTCATGGGATTACTCCTTCCTTGGAGCTCCATCTTGCTGTAGTTCAGACAGAGAATATCTACATGATCATGAGGGGGAAGGTGGCTCATAGAACAATCAGATTCGGGGCTTGGATGATCTTCAGACAAGTCCACCATTTAGGACAATACAAAGATTTCATCAGGTCTTGGCCATCCAAGTAGGACAACAAAGCAGTTCTTCTGCTCTTTGGGAATGGTTAAGCTGATTGTATAGTCTTGTGAGTTCCCCATAATTCTGCAGAACATGACAGGTTACATTAGTCCACTTCACTTGACACAGGCAAGTGCTGGTCAGGGAATAAGGCAGGATGTGACATGATAGACAGATTACTTCTGCTACTTTGTTTTTCCAGTTTTCCCAGACCTGGAGCTACCTATGAAAAAGGAAGCTCTGAAAAATTGAAATTATTAATATATTCATTACAAATATATTCATCAACATGAAAATCATAATCCTCTTGACAGCTAAATGCAGCATGGAGGAGAGCATTGCGTTCTCCCGGCAACTTCTGCTTGCCACAGTGAGTTGACATCCATTAGTGAGGCCAACTCAATGAGCTTTTAGAAAAGGTTATTTGCTAAGGTCAACTGATACAAAATTCTTCCTATGACACATTCTGCCACCAGGACAGAATTCAGGGGAGAGTGGCTCAAGCATGGTGGCCTCTGGAAAGGTGGTCATTCAGTCTTTGTCTCCCTTTTGGGAAGCACTCCTAAAGCTTCCCTTAGGCCAGGGGTGGCTGTCTGCTGGGCTCTTGGTAGAATTCTAAAGCAGTTTTCTTCAAGGAGGATCTAGGTAATGCTGTGGATAAAGTTCTCTGGCCCTGGAATCATGAAAAAAAAACACTGTTCAAATCTGACTTTCTACTTACCAGCTGTATGACTTTAGTCATTTAAGTCATTTAACCTATGTCTCCCTCATTTTCTTCATCTGTAAAATGAGAAGAATGACAACACCCACAGCATGGAGTGGCTGTGAGAATGAAACTAGATAAATGTACAGTGCTTAGAACACAGTAAGTGCTATATAAAAGTCAGCTCTCTTCATCCTCATGCCCATACTGATCATCCTCCAATACAGACACTGCCAGCAGCTGGTTTGGGGTGCGTTGAGGATGTGAAGTCCAAATACTCTCAACTTTAAAAGTTCACAAGGTCCTCTCCCAGTCTTTAGCCCCAAGCAATCCCCCTCTCAGAGGCTTGGCTGGAGCTACTCTCTCCTGTAAGCTTCCAGAGAATCCAACATTGGGGTCTGAAATGGTTTGCTATTTTATATAATACCCACACCTTTGATTGACTGATTGATTCAAAATTAGTTTAATCACTTAATAAAGTTATCAGAAATTAAGTGAGATGGAATAATTGACTCATTTGATTCCTCTCCTTACACAAATATTATTATGCATATAATTTGGGAGATCTTCAGAATAAAGGGTAGGAAAGACGGGGGTGCTATTGTAGTATAGAGAATTTCCATTGTGAATATTTTTTTGATCTTCAAAATTATTTGGTATATTTAAAAAAAAGCGATCAATGGACTTCTGGCCAAGATGGCAGAGAGAAGCCCAGCCCAGTGCTAAGGTCCCTTGGTCTTCCCTCATATGAAACAAACCCCTTAATGGAAATCCAATTGACAAAATCCTGAATGAGAAGCTAGGAGAAAAACACCTACCTCAAGGTCTGTCTTTGGGGATGGGGGGTGGGGGTGTGGTGAGCACAGAGAGCAGACAGCCAGTGGGGGTGGGGTGAGAGCCAGACTAACCTAAGATTAGCTCCAGAGACTTTCTCTCTGGAAACGTCTCCAAGAAACAACCAGAGAGTGGAGGCATGGCAGTGGGACTGATGGTCTGGGACTGGAAGGGCTGGAGGGTAAATTCCAGGCTCTTAGCACCCCTTACTGTCCAGGATGAGATAGTACACTCAAGTGAGCGAAGCCTCTAGTACCCCTACTGAATGGCCCTTGTGGAGTTACTGAACCCAGTAAGTAAAGCCCCTAGGGATCCCAAAACCAAATTTTTGTGAGCCAGCCCCTCCCCCAATTCAAGATCTTAGGAAAATGAAGAAAAGTCAGCAGAAAGGAGGGTCCATAGAAAAATTCCTAGAAAGAAAAGACCCTAACTCAGAGAGTTGTAGAACCTCTGAAGAGAATATGAATTGGTCTCCAGCATAGAAAGACTTCCTTGAAGAAATCAGGAAGGAGTTTAAAAATCAATTGGAAAATGTGGGAAAAGAAACCCAAGAAAAGATTAAAACTCACAACAAGAAAACAAATCCTTGGAAAATACAACTGGAAAATGCAAAAAGAAAATAATTTTCTCAAAATATCAATTGATCAAATGGAAAACTCTTACAAAAACAGAATTGACCAATTGGAAAAGGAGTTGCAAAAGGGAAATGAAGAAAATTCTTCCCTAAAAAAATTAGGGAGTCTGTGGAAACCAATGACTTCATGAAACAGCAAGAATCAAAAAAATTGAAAAAAATATTAAAAAAATGTAAAATATCTCATCAGCAAAACCAATGACCTCAAGAATAGATTGAGAAGAAATAACCTAAAAATTATTGGTCTTCCTGAAACCATTGAAGAGAAAAAAAGCTTGGACTCAATATTACAGGATTTAGTGATGGAAAACTGCCCTAATATCATGGAACCAGAGGACAAAATAGTTATTGAAACAACACATTCATCCACTCTGGAAAGGGATCCTCAAATGAAAATGCCAAAGAATATTGTAGCCAAATTCCAGAACTATCAGATAAAAGAGAAAATCCTGCAAGTAGCCAGAAAGAACAATTTATATACCAAGGAACCACAGTAAAGATTACACAGTACCTGGCAGTATCAACATTAAAGGATCAAAGGGCCTGGAATGCAATATTCTGAAAAGCAAGGGAGCTTGGAATGCAGCCAAGAATCCATTATCTGGCAAAATTAAGGCCTCTCTTCCAGGGCAAAAGATGGACATTTAATGAAATAGGACACTTCCAACTTTTCCTGATGAAAAGACCAGAACTTAATAGAAAGTTTGGACTTCAAACAGGAGACTCAAGAGACATATGAAAAGGTAAAATAATGTGGGGGGGAACTGTTATAAAATAAGATGAAACCTCAGAGAAAGACTTTATTAACTAGAGAATTGTAACTCTATTAAAGAGAATTTAATTAGCCAGAAGTGATGGACACTCCTAACCTTTCTGTGACTCAGATAAGATGATTTTAAAACAATACCTCCTTAAAAAGGAGGACAGTAAAGAGATGGGAGGATGGAGGAGACTGAATGGGGTAATTCTCATTATATTAAGAGGTACAAAGGACTTGTTGCAATAGAGGGAAAGAAGGGAGGAGGTGAGAACCACCTGAAACTTACTCTCATCAGATTGGCTTAAAATTAACATACATACACTCAGTTAAGTTAAGAAACTTATCTTACCTTTCAAGTGTTAAAAGGGTGAAAGGAAAGGTGGAGGAAAGGGAGAATCAACAGAAGAAAGGGAGGGAAGAAGGGGCAAAGAGAAAGGGGAAGAAAAGGGAAGGGGAGTTGGATATAAGAGGGCAAACACACTGAACATGGTAGTATTCAGAAACAAAATACTGGGGAATATGGATAAAGGAGAAAGGGAGGGAAATACAAACATAGGGAAGATAACATGGAGGGTAATAAAGAGTTAGTAATAATAACTTTGAATGGGAAGGGGAAGAACTCTCCCTTAAAACATAAATGAATAGCAGAGTGGATTAAAAACCAGAATCCTACAATATGCTGCTTACAAGAAACTCATTTGAAGCAGAGAAAGATAAGGAAGGAAACTATATCCTCCTAAAAGATACCCTAGACAATAAAGTAATTTCAATACTAAATATGTATGTACCCAATGGTATAGCATTCAAATTCTTGGAGGAGAAGTTGAAGGAGCTACAGGAAGACATAGACAGCAAAACTCTACTAGTGGGACACTATAACCTCCCATTCTCAGATTTAGAGAAATCTAACCATAAAATAAACAAGATGGAAGTTAAGGATGTAAATAGATTATTAGAAAACCTAGACATGATAGACTTATGGAGGAAAGTGAATGGGGATAGAAAAGAATATACTTTCTTTTCTTCAGTACATGGCACATACACAACAATTGTGTAAACTGCCCTGATATCATGGACATAAAAACTTAAAAACAATTGTAGAAAGGCAGAAATAGTGAATACATCTTTCTCAGATCAAAATGCAATAAAAATCACATGCAATATAGGGCCAGGGAGATATAGAGCCAAAACTAAATGAAAATTAAATAACCTCATTTTGAAGAATGAGTGGACAAAACAACAAACCATAGAAAAAATTAATTATTTCATCCTACATAATGACAATAGTTAAACAACATACAAATCCTATGGGATACACTCAAGACAGTTGTCAGGGGATATATTATATCTTTAAAACACTTATATGAATAAATTAGAGAAAGAGGAAATCAATGAACAAAATATACAACTAAAAAAATTAGAGAAAAAACAAATTAAAAACCCCCAATTAAATATCAAATTAGAAATTCTAAAAATTAAAGAAGAAAATAATAAAAATCAAAAGCAAGAAAACTAATAAATAAAACCAAAGACTGGTTTTATGAAAAAAAAAAACAAAAAAGGGGCAGCTAGGTGGCGCAGTGGATATAGCACTGGTCCTGGAGTCAGGAGTACCTGAGTTCAAATCTGGCCTCAGAGACTTAATAATTACCTAGCTGTGGACATGGGCGAGACACTTAACCCATTGCCTTGCAAAAACTAAACAAACAAACAAACAAACAAAAAATTGAGAAACCTTTGGTCAATTTGATTAAAAAAAAAGAAAGAAGAAAACCAAATTGCTAGTATCATAAATGAAAAAGGGTAAATCACAACCAATGAGGAAGAAATTAAAGTAATAATTCTGAATTATTTTGCCCAACTCTATGGTAATAAATTTGATAATCTAAATGAAATGGATGAATATTTACAAAAATATAAGTTGTCCAGGTTAAATGGAGAGAAGATTAAATACCTAAATAACCCTATCTCAGAAAAAGAAATTCAACAAGCCATCATTGAACTCCCTAAGAAAAAATCTCCAGGGCCTGATGGATTCACAAGTAAATTCTACCAAACATTTAAGGAACAATTGGTTCCAATTCTATATAAACTCTTTGGAAAAATAGGGAAAGATGGAACTCTGCCTAACTCTTTCTATGAAACCAATATGATGCTGTTACCTAAACCAGGAAGAGTTCAAACAGGGAAAGAAAATTATAGACATATCTCCCTGATGAATATAGATGCAAAAATCTTAAATAAAATCTTAGTGAAATGATTACAAGTTATCACTAGGATAATACATTATGATCAAGTAGAATTTATTCCAGGAATGCAGGGTTGGTTCAATACTAGGAAAACTGTTAGTATACTCAATTATAACAACAATAAACTAATCAGAAATTATATGATCATATCAATAGATGCTGAAAAAGCTTTTGACAAAATACAGCATCCATTCCTACTAAAAACATTAGAGAGTGTAGGAATAAATGGATTGTTCCTTAGGAAAATTAGCAGTATCTATCTGAAACCATCAATAAGCATTATATTCAATGGGGAGAGGGGAGAGGCATTGCCCATAAGATTAAGGGTGAAACAAGGGTGCCCATTATCACCACTACTATTCAATATTGTATTAGAAATGTTAGCTTCAGCAATTAGAGAAGAAAAAGAAATTGAAGGAATTAGAATTGGAAAGGAAGAGACAAAACTCTCACTCTTTGCAGATGACATGATGGTCTACCTAGAGAATCCCAAGAAATAATCCAAAAAGATACTGGAAATAATTAGCAATTTTAGCAAAGTTGCAGGTTATAAAATAAACCCTCATAAATCCTCAATTTTTCTATATATGTCTAGCAAGACACAGCAGGAAGAGCTAGAAAGAGAAATCCCATTCAAAGTAACTTCAGACAATATAAAATACCTGGGAGTCTATTTGCCAAGACAGAGTCAGAAACTTTTTGAAAACAATTATAAAACACCTCTCACACAAATTAAATCAGATTTAAATAACTGGGCAAATATCAACTGCTTATGGATAGGGAGAGCTAATATAATAAAAATGACAATTCTACCAAAACTAAACTACCTGTTTAGTGCCCTACCAATCAAAATTCCAAAAAATTACTTTAATGAGTTTGCAAAAGTTATAAGTAAATTCATATGGAGAAATAAGAAGTCAAGAATTTCCAGGAGCTTAATAAAAAAAAGTGCAAAAGAAGGTGGCTTAGCCCTATCTGATCTAAAATTATACTATAAAGCATCAGTCATTAAAATGGTTTGGTATTGGATAAGAAATAGAGGGGTGAATCAGTGGAATAGACTAGGTGCATTAGCAGGAAATGATTATAGTAATCTGCTGTTTGATAAACCCAAAGAGTCCAGCTATTGGGATAAAATGCTTTGATAAATACTGCTGGGATAATTGGAAGTTACTATGGAAGAAACTTAGATTAGACCAACACCTAATACCCTTTACCAATATAAGATCCAAATGGTTACAGGACAGACATAAAAAAACAATACTATAAGCAAATTAGAAGATCAAGGACTAGTTTACCTGTCAGACCTATGGAAAGGGGAGCAGTTTATGACTAAGGAAGAGTTGGAGAACATCACCAAAAACCAATTAGATGATTTCAATTACATTAAATTAAAAAGCTTCTGCACAGATAAAACCACTGTAACCAAGATCAAAAGAAATGTAGTAAATTGGGAAACAACCTTTACAACTAATGAGTCTGACAAAGGACTCATTTCTAAAATATACAGAGAACTGAGTCACATTTTTAAAACAAAAAGCCATTACCCTATTCACAAATGGTCAAAGGATATGCAAAGGCAATTTACAGATGAGGAGATGAAAGCAATCCATAACTTTTTGAACTGTTTTATCCATTTGACCTAAGCTGGTTTTTAGCATGCTATTTTCTTCAGCATTTTTTTTGGATTTACTTGACTAGGCTGCTGACTTCATTTTCATGTTTTTCCTACATCTCTCTCATTTCTTTTCCCAGTTTTTCTTGTAATTTCCTCATTTGATTTTCAAAGTCTTTTTTGAGCTCTGTCATAGCCTGAGCCCAATTTCTGTTTTTTCCTTCGAGTCTTTAGATGTAGGAGCTTGTGCTTCCTCATCTTCAGACTGAGTATTTTGATCCTTCTTGGGCTTGTATGCAAAATATTTCTCAATGGTGTTCCTCTTACTTTTCTGCTTGCTCATTTTCCCAGCCTGAGCCTGGTTTTGGGGTGCTTCCTGAGCTTTTCAGACACTCCCACAAGGATCTCAGTGTATGAGGCTCTGTCCTCCCTCCTGGTCTGTGAATGACCATATGCGCCCCCTTCTGCCATGGGGCTGAGGTGGGGTGGGCCCGCTGTTCTATAGTGGAGGCCTAGACTGTGATCAGGATCTGAATGTGGTCAGAGCCCCAGAGTCCTGTTCCATGGGCATAGAACAGAGCTGGACAGTCTCTCTCTTCACTTCCCTCCCTAGGTTCAATGGGCTCATGCCCTGGGGGCTCCTGCTTACTGGATCCACCTGCTTCTGTTTCCTAAATCTGGGCTGCAGAAAGACCACATTGCTTGCTACATGCCCTGAGGGCTGAATTTCGCATGCTGGCTCTGGCAGAGGTCCATTGCTGTTCCCCCACTTTGTGCCCAGTGGTCTCCAGGGTGTCGCTCAGGAGACTCCCCCACTGCTGTGAGCCAGGGCTCCCAGACACCTGGGGCTGCTTCTGGGAGGCTGAAGTTCTTTCGCTCTGCCAGGCCACCCCTCTGGCAGGCCACTCCTCCGACCCCAGGGAGCAGAGCCCTTCTGCTCTTTTCCAGGTTACCTTGAGTAGGAGAACTGCCTCCTTGGGTCCCACTGTGGGTTCTGTCTCTCAGAAGTTTAGTTAGAGTCCTTAAGACAGGATCCGTTCTTGTTGTCATCTTGGCTCCTCACTGCTTCTCTTTCCATAGATCTGACAGGTAAACTTCCTCGATCTCCTAACTTGTTTATAATATTGTTTTTTATGTCTAAATCCTGTATTCATTTTGATCTTATCTTGCTATAGGGTGTGAAGTGTTGTTCTTATCTAAGTTTCTTTCATACTAACTTTCAATTTCCCCAGCAGTTTTTATCTAAGAGAGAGTTTTTAATCCCAATAGCTGGATTCTTTGGGTTTATCAAACAATAGATTACCACAATCATTTCCTGCTATTGCACCTAGTCTTTTCCACTGATCCAGCATTCTATTTCTTAGCCAGGAACCAGACAGTTTTTTTAAGGTTTTTGCAAGGCAAATGGGGTTAAGTGGCTTGCCCAAGGCCACAGCTAGATAATTATTAAGTGTGTGAGGCCAGATTTGAACTCAAGTACTCCTGACTCCAGGGCCAATGCTTTATCAACTGTGCCACCTAGCCACCCCAGTACCAGACAGTTTTTTGTTTGTTTGTTTGTTTTTAGATTTTTCAAGGCAATAGGGTTAAGTGGCTTACCCAAGGCCACATGGCTAGGTAATTATTAAGTGTCTGAGGTTGGATTTGAACCCAGGTACTTCTGACTCCAAAGCTGGTGCTCTATTCACTGCGCCACCTAGCCACCCCACCAGACAGTTTTGATGACTGAATCTTTGTAATAAAATTTTAGGTCTGGTAGGGCTAAGCCACCTTCTTTTGCATTTTCTTTTCATTAAATCCTTGGAGATTCTTGACTTTTTATTTCTTCATATGAATTTACTTAGTTTTTTCTCCCTCTTAAAGTAATTTTTTTGGAATTTTGATTGGTAGAGTACTAAACAAGTAGTTTAATATTAGTAGCATTGTGATTTTTATTAGCTCGGCCTATCCATGAGCAGTTAATATTTGCCCAGTTATTTAAATCTGATTTTATTTGTGTGAGAAGTGTTTTGTAATTGTTTTCAGAAAGTTTCTGAACCTGCCTTGGCAAATAGACTCCCAGATATTTTATATTGTCTGAAGATACTTTGAATGGGATTTCTCTTTCTAGCTCTTTCTGCTGCATCTTGCTAGTCATATATAGAAATGTTGAGGACTTATGAGAGTTTATTTTATATGCTGCAACCTTGCTATCATTGCTAATTATTTCTAGTAGTTTTTCCTTTTCTATTTATTTATTTATTTATTCACATTTTTCCCTTTTATTAAAGATTTTATTTCAGTCTTACAATTTTCCCCCAATCTTGCTTCTCTCCCCCCAGCCCCCCCCCCAGAAAGCAATCTGTCAGTCTTTAATTTGTTTCCATGTTGTACATTGGTCCAAATGGAGTGTGATGAGAGAGAAATCATATCCTTATGGAAGAAACAAAAACTATAAGAGATAACAAGATCAGACAATAAGATATCTGGGTTTTTTTCCTAAATTAAAGGGAATAGTTTTTGAACTTTGTTCAAATTCCACAGCTCCTTACTTGGATACAGATGGTATTCTCCATTGCAGACAGCCTAAAACTGTCCCTGATTGTTACACTGATGGAACAAGCAAGTCCATCAAGGTTGAACATCAACCCCATTGCTGTTAGGGTGTACAGTGTTTTTCTGGTTCTGCTCATCTCACTCAGCATCAGTTCATGCAAATCCCTCCAGGCTTCCCTGAAATCCCGTCCCTCCTGTTTTCTAATAGAACAATAGTGTTCCATGACATACCTATACCACAGTTTGCTAAGCCATTCCCCAATTGAAGGACATTTACTTGATTTCCAATTCTTTGCCACCACAAACAGGGCTGCTATGAACATTTTTGTACAAGTGACATTTTTACCCTTTTTCATCATCTCTTCAGGGTATAGACCCAGTAGTGGTATTGCTGGGTCAAAGGGTATGCTCATTTTTGTTTCCCTTTGCACATAGTTCCAAGTTTCTCTGCAGCAAGGTTGGATGAGTTCACAGCTCCACCAACAGTGCATTATTGTTCCAGATTTCCCACAACCCTTCCAACAATGATCATTATCCTTTCTGGTCATATTGGCCAGTCTGAGAGGTGTGAGGTGGTACCTCAGAAAATCTTTAATTTGCATTTCTCTAATAATTAATGATTAGAGCAATTTTTCATATGGCTATGGATTGCTTTGATCTCATCTGTAAATTGCCTTTGCATATATCCTTTAACCATTTGTCAATTGGGGAATGGCTTTTTAAAAAAAAATATGACTCAGTTCTCTGTATATTTTAGAAATGAATCCTTTGTCAGAATCATTAGTTGTAAAGATTGTTTCCCAATTTACTACATTTCTTTTGATCTTGGTTACAGTGGTTTTATCTGTGTAAAAGCTTTTTAATTTAATGTAATCGAAATCATCTAAATGGTTTTTTGGTAATGTTCTCCATCTCTTACTTAGTCATAAACTGCTCCCTTTTCCATAGATCTGACAGGTAAACTAGTCTTTGATCTTCTGATTTGCTTTTGTTTTTCATGTCTAAATCCTGTATCCATTTGGATCTTATCTTGGTAAAGGGTGTGAAGTGTTGGTCTAATCTAAGTTTCTTCCATACTAACTTCCAATTTTACCAGCAGTTTTTATCAAAGAGAGAGTTTTTATCCCAATAGCTGGACTCTTTGGGTTTATCAAACAGCAGATTACTATAATTGTTTCCTGCTATTGCACCTAGTCTTTTCCACTGATCCACCACTCTGTTTCTTATCCAAGACCAAACAGTTCTGATGACTGATGCTTTATAATATAATTTTAGATCAGATAGGGCTAAGCCACCTTCTTTTGCACTTTTTTTCATTAAGCTCCTGGAAATTCTTGACTTCTTATTTCTCCATATGAATTTACTTATAACTTTTGCAAACTCATCAAAGTAATTTTTTGGAATTTTGATTGGTAGGGCACTAAACAGGTAGTTTAGTTTTGGTAGAATTGTCATTTTTATTATATTAGCTCTCCCTATCCATGAGCAGTTGATATTTGCCCAGTTATTTAAATCTGATTTAATTTGTGTGAGAAGTGTTTTATAATTGTTTTCAAAAAGTTTCTGACTCTGTCTTGGCAAATAGACTCCCAGGTATTTTATATTGTCTGAAGTTACTTTGAATGGGATTTCTCTTTCTAGCTCTTCCTACTGTATCTTGCTCAAAAAAACCAAACAAACAAATGATGGCTCCAGCCCAAATTTAGAGGGGCAGAACCCACAGGAAGACTGAGTGATATATTTTTCCAGTCCAAGATAACTTAGAAGTGAGGCAAGAAAGGTGTGTTTCACTCATCCCAGGGCAGCCCAGCCCAGTCCAGCCCAGCACAGCCCAGAGATCACTAGCAACAGCTTGAAGGGGCAGTGAGAGAACTGTGCTCCACCAGAATGAGTGTGGAGTGAGGAGCACAGACACAAAATCTGGAGCGAGAATCTGGAGAAAGCAGACTGCGCCCCCAGAGACGATAAGGGAAGACTGCAGGGATTTCTCTGCTCTCCCTCACAGTAGGACTCTGCTGTTTGCCTACACTCAGATCTAGGTTGAAGCGTGGGCTTCCATACTGACATAGCTGCATCCCTTCTTATAGCCCCAGGGCAAAGGGTAGGGCTAGGTCCATCTACATATCAAAGCACATGCAAAAGAGCATAAGACCTTGGAGGAATAAAGGTCCTAGTGGGGTGTTCCCCCCCACAAAAAACATTTAAGGCCTTGGAAATGCTGAGGAAACAACAGAAAAAGAAGAATCTGACCACAGAGAATTACTTTAGCTCCATGGAAGATCAAAACACATACTCAGATGATGACAAAATTGAAGTTTCCGTATGCAAAACCTCCAAGAGAAATAGAAAGTGGGCTCAGACTATGGATGGGCTCAAAAAAGACTTTTAAAAGCAATTAAGGGAGATGGAGGAAAAATTGGGAGGAGAAATGAGAGCAATGCAGAAAAATCATGAAAACCAAATCAAAAGCTTGGTGAAAGATATTAAAAAAATACTGAAGAAAACAATATATTAAAAGACAGTTTAGGCCTAATGGAAAAAGCAAAACTAAAGACAAATGAGGAGAAGAATGCCTTACAAAGCAAAATTGGCCAGGGGATAGGAAAGGAGATAAAAAAAGCTCTCTGAAGAAAATAACTGCTTCAAATGCAGAATGGAACTAAAAGAAGCTGATGACTTTGCAAGAAAAAATAAAATTCTTCCAAAAAAGGGGCAAAAATTAGAAGAAAATGTGAAATATCTTATTGGAAAAACAACTAAACTTGAAAACAGATCCAGAAGAAATCATTTGAAAATTATTGGGCTACCTGAAAGCCACAACTAAGAAAAGAGCCTAGACTTCATTTTTCAAGAAATAATACAGCAAAATTTCCCTGAAATCCTAGAAGCAGAGGGTAAAATAGAAATCGAGAGAATTCATCGGTTACCTCCTGAAAGAGATTTCAAAAGAAAAACTTAAGGAATATTATAGCCAAATTTCCAAACTCCGAAATCAAAGAGAAAATTCTAAAAGCTTCCAGAAACAAACAATTCAACTACTGAGGATCCATAGTCAGGATTACATAGGATCTGGCAGCATCTACATTAAGGGCTCGCAGGTATTGGAATATGATATTCTGGAAGACAAAAGATCTTGGTTTACAAGCAACAATCAACTACCCAGCAAAACTGAACATTCTCTTTCAGGGGAAAAGATGGACTCTCAATGAAATAGGGGACTTTCAAACTTACCTATTGAAACAACCAGAGCTGAACAGAAAGTTTGATCTCCAAGTACAGGACTCTGGTGAACCATAAAGGGAGTGGAAGAGAAGGACTAACTATGAGGAGCTTAATGATATTGAACTGTTTGTATTCCTGCATGGGAAGAAGATATTGATAACTCATATGAACTTTCTCATTTATAAGAGCTGTTAGAAGGAGCTTATATAGACAGCACTTAAGAAGGAGCAGAATAAATAATATAATAAAAAAGTTGAGTCAATGGGTAATAAAGGAAAGTACTGGGAGGAAGGAAAAGGAGATGAAGAGGAAGCTAAGAAATTTCACATAAGAGTCAAGAAAAAGCTTTTTCAATGAAGTGGAAAGTGAGAAGGCAAGGGGGAATGAGTGAGCCTTCATTCTCATCAGAAATGGCTCAGAGAGGAAATAACATACACACTTAATAGGATGAGGAAATCTATCTTACCCTAGAGAAAAATGAGAAGAAAGGGATGGGATAAGGGGGAATGGGAGGGAGGGAAGGGGGGGGGAAAGGTGATAGAAGAGAGAGATGGAGGGAAAGGCTACTCAGATTCAACACTTTTGGACAGGGCCAGGATGAAAGGAGAGAGAGAGAGAGAGAATAGAATAAACAAGAGCGGGTAGAAATAGAGTGGAGGTACAGCTAGTAATAGCAACTGTGAGAAAAATATTGAAACAACTTCTTTGGTGGACTTAGGATAAAGAAAGCAACATACCCCAGAGACAGAGCCATTGAAATCTGAACATAGACTGAAGTACAATTTTTTCCTCTCTCTCCATTCTTGAGGTTTCTCATCTTCTTTGGGGGGGGTGAGGGGGTTTATGCTTACTCTTATGTTTTCTCTTATAACACATTCTATTTATATCAATGTATGGCATGGAAACCATGTAAAGACTATCAGACAACCTTCTGTTTGTGTGGGGGAATTGTGGAATTCAGGGCCTTGAAAAAAAGATTGGTACATATTACTATTGTATATAATTGGAAAACAAATAAAATGTTAAAAATGAAAAAAAAAGTTTGGGACAGTGCACCATCCACTCTGGAAGCAGAACTCTACTTTAACAGAGTTAAAATTAAGTCATAGGTTGTAAATGAGCAAGCAAAAGAAGAAAAAGAATCTGATCACAGACAATTACTTTGGTCCTATGGAGGATCAAAACACACACTCAGAAGATAATAAAGTCCTAGTTTATGTATCCAAAGCCTCCAAGAATAATAAGACTTAGTCTTACAGGCTATGGAAGAACTCAAAAAAGATTTTGAAAACAAACAAGAGAGGGAAAGGAAAAATTGGGAAGAGAGATGAGAGCTATTAGGGAAAATCATGAAAACAAAGCCAGCAGTTTGATGAAGAAGATACCAAAATATACTAATGAAAATAACATCTTAAAAATCAGTTTAGGTAAAATGGAAAAAGCAGTCCAAAAGGTCAATGAGAAGAATGCCCTAAAAATAGAACTGGCAGATGGAAAGCTCTCTGAAGAAAATAATTCCTTCAAATGTAGAATGGAGCTAAGGGAAGCAGATGATTTTGTGGCAAATCAAGAAACAATAAAATTAAATTAAAAAAAAGAATGAAAAATGAAAAGAAATATTTCATTGAAAAACAACTGACCTGGAAAACAGATTCAGAAGAAATAATTTAAAAATTATTAGGCTACCTGAAAGTCATGACCAGGAAAAGAGCCTAGGCTTCTTTTTTTTTAAGGTTTTTGAAAGGAAATGGGGTTAAGTGGCTTGCCCAAGGCACACAGCTAGGTAATTATTAAGTGTCTGAGGTCAGATTTGAACTCAGGCACTCCTGACTCCAGGGCCAGTGCTCTATCCACTGTACCACCTAGCTGCCCCAGACTTCATTTTTGAAGAAATAATCCATGAAACTGCCCTGATATCCTGAAGCAGAGGGTAAAATAGAAATTGAGGGAACCCACTGATTACTGCCTGAGATGCCAAAATAAAAACTCCCAGGAATATTATAGCTATATTCTAGAATTCCAAAATCAAGGAGGAAACTATTACAAGCAGCTATAAAGAAACAATTCAAATATCATATAACTCCAATCATGATAATACAGGACTTAGCAGCATCTACCTTAAGGGCTGATAGGGCTTGGAATATAATATTCTGAAAGGCAAAAGAACTTGGATTACAATAAAACTGAACATATTCTTTTAGGGGAAAAGATGAACATTCAGTGAAACAGGGGACTTTCAAATTTTCCTGTTAAAACAACCACAAAGTTTGATCTTCAAGTATAGAACGCAGGTGAAACACAGTGAGGGTGGACAGGGAGGACTAATTATGAGGGATTTAATGATGTTGAACATCTTGTATTCCTGCATGGGAAAATGAAACTTATTATGAACCTTCTCATTTATTAGGGCAGTTAGAAGGAGCATATGTAGACAAGCGCAGGAACATTTTGAATATGAAGGTATAATAATTATAAATATGGAGTTAATGGGAGGAAAAGTAATGTACTGGAAGAAAGGGTAAGAAATAGAATGGGTTATTTCACATAAAAGAAGCAAGAAAAAGATTTAGCAGTGGAATGGAAGAGAGGGAGGTGAGGAGGAATGAGTGAGTGTTCATTCTCATAGGAAGTGGCTCAGAGAGGAAATAGCATGCACACTCAATTGGCTATAGAAATCTATCTTATCCTAGAGAAAAATAGGAGAGAAAAGGTATGGGATAAAGGGGACAGGTGGAAGGGAGGGGGTGAAGAGAGGGAAGAGCATGGGAAAGGGTGGTCAGATAGAGCACACTGTTGAGGAAGGATAGGATGGAAAGGAGAGAGAAAGAATAGGGGATGGCGTAGAATAGAATGAAGGGAAATACAGCTAGCAATAGCAACTGGGGGCAAAAAATTGAAGCAATTTCTCTAATGACCTTATGTTAAAGAATGCTACCCATCCCAAAGATAGAGCTGATGGTATCTGAATACAGCCTGAAGCACATTCTTTTTTCTTCTCACATTATGTTCTTGAGTTTCTCTTTCTTTGTGGGAGGAGGGATTATGTTTACTTTTACAAGACTATTATAATAATGCAAAAAAATAAAATTTACAATAAAAAATGATCCATGGAAATAGGCAAAATTAAGCAAAAGATCAGAAACAAACTCAATACCCCATGTTCAATAAATTTGCTTGTTTTTTTTTTCAAGGCAATGGGGTTAAATGATCTGCCTAAGATCACACAGCTATGTGAGTATTATATGTCTGAGGCTGGGTTTGAACTCAGGTCCTCCTGACTTTAGGGCTGGTGCTCTATCCACTGTAGCTGCCCCCTTCAATGAATTTAAGAACAAAAATGTTATGTTTAAGAACTTCCTACTTGAAGAGACCTATTGGGAAAACTGGAAAGCAGTTTGGCAGAAATTATATTTATACCAACACCTTACATTATATTCCATAATATACTCAAAATGGATATTTATCCTAAATCAATCTGGCCATTTTAACAATATAGATTGGTACCTGCAATTTACAGCCACAAGTAACTTGCCAGGGTGCCACGCCAATAAGTGCCAAAGGCAAGCCTCTCCATTCACTGTACCACATAGCCTCTCCTGTACGTGGCACTGTTACATAACAATGACATCAGTCTAGGCAGTCTTTCAGCATCCAAGCTCTCTCGGTCTCTCAAGCTCTCTTTAACCAATGGTTGTAACTCATTTTATGGATAAACAGAGTATTCTAGCTAATACTTTGCTAGAAGAGTTGTGACTGGTATAACTGATAGTTTGTTTTGTTCTTCCAGGGAGAGGAAAGAAGAGATGACATCAATCTAGTTTAATTTGCCCAGTTTTTTGCAAAATAACTCCCCTGCTGCCAGGGGCAAGTGAATCACACCAGGTGTTTTAGAGTTCATCAGGAAGGCCCGAGATATTCATCTCCCCAGCAAATAATCAACCATGTTGAAGAGGATCACAGACTAGGGCAGAGACTTGAACCTACTACTTTGAACAGCTATGTTGTCCCCCTTTTTTCTAAATTCAGTGCAGTCTGGTGAGCTAACATGTTACCTGATTTCACCCATTTTCCCCTACTAAAGCCCTGGCTTGACTTCAGTCTCCCTCCACATGAGAGTCCTGAACAGTTCCTTTGAAGCCCTTCATCCTAAACAGATTGGCTATGACTCTCTAATTTAACCCATGTGCACTTTTTACTCAGAGTATCCTCCACTCTCTTAAACATAAATAAGAAATTTCAAAAAAGAAAGTTGGGAAAATTAAGCCTTTACTAAATTCTGCTCAGTCAAGTTGATAAATGAGGAAAACTATAAAAGAAAAACAAATCCAAAACTTGCTGTTAAAAGCATAGGTGTGTCTAAAACCATGCCCTTCACCTCCCCACTCTCAAGGTTTGCTACGCTGGGACAGAGCTAACTAGCTTCACTTTATGGACCAGACTTACCAGTGGGAGTAAGAGTTGAGAGAGGAATATGCTTAAAAATGGGCTTTGAGGCAGGGAAATAGTTACAGTCATAGAATTTTAGATTTAGGAAAAAAAATAATCTGTATTTAATTTAATTTAACCTAACCTCATTTTACAGAGAGGAAAAATGGGTCTGAGAGAGATATTTTCTGTGTGTGAATATGTGTATGTGTATATATATATATATATATATATATATATATATATACATGTATATGTGTATGTGTATACCATTTAATTCCAACCCAAGAAAGCCTTCAAACACTAAGTAATATTTGAATTTAAGTTCCCAGAAATAAATTACTCATGGTATACAATTTACTGAGAATTAAAAATTTTTTTAAAAAAAGGTTCCTGACCTTAAGGAATTTGATTCTCCTTCAAGGTAAAAGTAATCTGAATAGAGATAAATAAATATTGTGTATGTGTGTGTGTGTGTGTGTGTGTGTGTGTGTAGTACAGTTAACTAGTATTATATATAATACTATAGTGTATAGTACATCTACAGTACTATAAAAATATATATAGCACAATAGCAAACAGCATAAATACATATATATATATATATGTATATATATATATATATGTATATATAGTACCTGCATCTGGTATTATATCTAGTATACAGTAAATATATAGGCATACATATGCAAATATATACAAACATATGCATACATGTCTGTACATGGTGTATATATTTTCTCTATCTCTATTCCTTTTTTCACCAGCAGAGTTCAAGCTCCTTGAGATCAGGAACTATTTTTTTTTGTCTTTTGATTCCCATTATAGACACTTAATGCCTAGGGAACACAATTTAAATTCAAATATTACTAAGTGAAGGTTTCTTTTTTGTTTTTGAGACCAAAAAAAAGGAATTAGGTTTAATTAAATATTCTTACTAGATAGTTGATATTGATAATTAATATTACAATTAATCTTGTTAATTGATATTGATAGTTGATAATTCTCTAGAACCACAGTTAGGGTCATACAAGATTTAGCAACTTTCATGTTAAAGGAATGAAGGACTTGGAATACGATATCCCAGAAGCCAAATATGTTATCAAGGATAACTTACTCAGAAAAATTAAGTATAATCTTTCAGGGGAAAAATGGATACAGAGAAATGAAAACACCAGAGCTGAATAGAAAATATAACTTTGAAACAAAAGGTTTCTAAAAGGTTTTGTAAAAGAGAAATTATAAGAGACTCAATGAAGTTAAATTGTTTACATTCCTATATGGGAAGATAATACATGTAATTCCTAAGAACTTTATCATTATTAGGGAAGTTAGAAGTAGTCTCCATAAACAGAGGGCATGGATTTGTGTCAATTATTTTGGAATGATGTTAAAAAAAATGAAGGGGTGAGAAAGAGGAATGTACTGAGAAAAGGAGGAAAGGAGAGACAGAATGGGGAAAATTATCTACCCCCCCCCAAGAAATAGCTTTTACAGTTGAGGGGAAAATTGGGGGGGGGGGGATAGGCAATGCTTGAACCTCATTCATCAGAACCAGGTCAAAGAGGGAAGAATACACATACACACACACACACACACACACACACACACACACACACACACACACAGATAGACACTCACACTGGGTTGAGTCTATCCTACCAACTGAGAAATAGGAGAAAAAAGGGGATAAGAAAAAGGAGAGAGGATGATAAAAGTGATAGTGTATTAAGGGAGGTATTAGGCAGAAGCAAAACAGATTTTTCAGGAAGAACAGAATTAAAACAAAGATAAACAGAAGAAAATAGGATGAAGGGAAATCAGATATATGTATGTGAATGTGTATGTGGCTCACCCATAAAATGGAAGAAGATAGCAGAATGAATTAGAAATCAGAATTCAACAATGTATAGTTTACAAGAGATACACATGAAACCAAAAGTCACATATACACAGTTAAAGTAAAGGGCTGGTGCAGAATCTAATCTGCTTCAGTTGAAGTAAAAAAAGCAGGGATTAGCAATTGTGATCTCATAAAAAGAAAGCAAAAATAGTTCTAAATAAAAGCGATAATTAGAGAACCTACATTATGCTAAAAGGTAGACCATGAGATTATATAAAAACAAATTTAGCAAGTTTCTCAGATAAAGGCATTTTTTCCTCAAATATATAGGGAAATGAGTCAAATTTATAAAAATGAGAGCCATTCCTCAACTGATAATTTGTCAAGTATATGAACAGGTAGCTTTCAGAAGAAATCAAAGTTATACATAGTTATATGAAGAAAATGATCTAAATCGCTATTAATTAGAGAAATTAAATTAAATTAATATTAAAATTAATTGAATTAAATTAAATTAAAACCACTTTAAAGTACCACACACCTAACAGAAATAACAAATGCTGGAAGGGCTAAGGGAAAATAGGTACACTGAATGAGTTATGAACTGGTCCAACCAACCATTCTAGAGAACAATTTGGAACTATTCCCAAAGGGCTACAAAATTATGCATACCTTTTGAATCAGCCATACCACTATTTGGCCTATACCACAGAGTTCAAAGGAAAAGGACTTATATGTACAAAAATCTTTATAAAAACTCTTTTTGTTGTGGCAAAAAAATTAGAAATTGAGGGGATGTCCCTCATTGAGGAATGGCTGAACAAGTTGTGGCATATGATTGAGATGGAATACTTTGTGCTACATGAAATGATGAGGGAGATGGTTTCAGAAAAAAACATGGGAAGACCTATATGCACTTATGCAAAATGAGGTGTGCAGAAGAATGATCAATATACCAGCAATACTGTAATGATGTTGAACTATGAAAGACTTAGCTACTTTGATTAAAACAATAATCCAAAATAATTCCAAAGGACTCAGGATGAAAGATGCTATCAAGCTCCAGAGAGAGAGAATTGATGAACTATGAGTGTAAATTAAAGATTTTCTCTTTTCCTTTTTTTTTTTGCAATTTGGCTAATATAGAAATATTTTATATTATCTCACTTGTATAATTAATATCATATTTATTGCCTTCTTGGTAGAGGAGAGACAGGAGAGAGTTTGAAACTTAACAAAAAATTTGTTTAAAGATTATGAAAAATAAATAGACTTGGATTAGATGATCTCTAGTCTTTTTTTTCCAGTTCTAAATCTCTTTTTCTAGCACTAATCAGTTATCTACTTTTTTATCAGCAATTCCATAACCAGAGATGATGGCTATGGAATTACAGAAGATGGAAGAATGCAGTAAGATCTGACAACTTGTGGAGAGAATGGACTGGAATGGGGATAGACTTGAGATAAGGAGACTAACCAGAAAGTTACTGCAAGTAGTCTGGTTTTGAGATGATGAGAATCTGTATCAGAATAGCAACTGTGAGAGTGGAAAGAAGGGCATCTACATAAGAATTATCATGAAAGAAGAAATTACAAGACTTGGCAACAGACTGAATATGGAAGAATTCAAGTGAGGAATTAACTGGAAGGATGGTGGGTCCTCCAAAGAAACAGGGAAGTTAGGAAAGAGGAATGAGTTGGGGGGGGGGGGGATTAATTTGCTCTTTTTTATTTAAATTTTTGGAGGCAGAGTTAAGTGATTTACCCAGGGTCACACAGCTATTAAGGGCCTGAGTTCACATTTGAAAGAGGGTCCTCTTGACTCCCTGGCCAGTGCTCTATCCACTCTTCCATTTAGCTGTCCCCTTCTCCCAAATGAGTTCTATAAAGAGTTAGAGATATCTTTTGGACATTAACATTTAAAAATATTTTTAAAATAATATTTTATTTTCTCTAATTATATGTAAAAATATTTTTATTTATTTTTAATTTTACAATTTTCCCCCAATCTCGCTTCCCTCCCCCCACCCCCCACAGAAGGCAGTCTTTACATTGGTTCCATGGTATACATTGATCTCAGTTGAATGTGATGAGAGAGAAATCATATCCTTAAGGAAGAAAAATATAGTATGAGACAGTAAAATTACAAAATAAAATGTTTTTTTTTTCTAATTTGAAGATAATAGTCTTTGCTCAAGGTCCATAATTCTTTCTCTGGATACAGATGGTATTCTCCATTGCAGATAGCCCCAAATTGTCGTTGGTTGTTGCACTGATGGAATGAGCAAGTCAATTAATGTTGATCATCACTCCCACATTGCTGTTACGGTGTACAATGTTATTCTGGTTCTGTTCATCTCGCTCAGCCTCAGTTTATGCAAATCCTTCCAGGCTTCCCTGAATTCCCATCCCTCCTAGTTTCTAATAGAACAAGTGTTCCATGACATACATATACCACAGTTTGCTAAGCCATTCCCCAGTTGAAGGACATTCACTAATTTCCAATTTTTTGCCACCACAAACAGGGCTGATATAAATATTTTTTTTAGGTTTTTTTTGCAAGGCAAATGGGGTTAAGTGGCTTGCCCAAGGCCACACAGCTAGGTAATTATTAAGTGTCTGAGACCGGATTTGAACCCAGGTACTCCTGACTCCAAGGCCGGTGCTTTATCCACTACACCACCTAGCCACCCCTGCTATAAATATTTTTGTACAAGTGCTGTCTTTACCCTTTTTCATCATCTCTTCAGCCAGTAGTGGTATTGCTGGATCAAAGGGTATGCACATTTTTGTTGCCCTTTGGTCATAATCCCAAACTGCTCTCCAGAAAGGTTGAATGAGTTCACAGCTCCACCAACAATGCATTTAGTGTCCCAGATTTCTCACATCCCTTTCAACATTGATCATTGTCCTTTCTGGTCATATTGGCCAGTCTGAGAGGTGTGAGGTGGTACTATGATTTGATTTTAACTCTTTGTTAAGGTGGGGCTGTGCTTCCCAGGTGGAGTAGGCACTGTCCCAAGCTTTTGAGGGTTTTTGCAGCTGTTTTCAGGAACACCCCCCTCTCCCAGAGGGTGTACTATATTTTCCTATCAAACACTGCCTCTTACATTCTTTTCATTTTCCAGCTGAGTCATTTCTGATGACAACACAAGTTTTAGTTGTTCATAATATTTTTCCACTGTATTGGTAATTTGTTGTTGTTTTGCTCATTTTTATTTTAGATTATTTTATTGTATATGCTTTTAAAATCCTTTTCCCCCTCTTTTGTGATTATGTTGTTACTTTTAAAAAGAAATGTGTGCTTCCCTTCAAATTTTTTACTTCGTCATCTTTACTAGAAAAGTCCTTTATAAAAATTGGAATGAATATTGTAAACATAGAACAGAGTAAAATATGATCTGCTGGGTGACAACCTAGGGTTCATTCACTTCTAATATTCAAGACCTATTGCTGGGCCCCACTTCCACTCATTCTCCAATAATGGTTATCTCCACTCTGGACCCAGGCATGTGGATGAACTGAGTTTAATCCTGGGGGAACCTAGTCTTTAGAGAAGTGGTAGGCTCCCTTTTTAAATTCACTCTCTTCATATAAATAATCCTTTATCTTGGCACTCTGGATAAAAAATTATGATTTAAAACTATGGCTCATATCTAGGGTTTCCCCAAAAGAAGAAAATATGAAGCAAGTATGGAATAGGTAATTTCTGAAATGCTAAGCATAAAGAATCATATTATACATTAGCAGAACAATTTAGAACAGAATTTAGTAACATAAGTATTGTTACAATCTGCTGGGAGACTGTTATTTTAACCTCATCAAAATATTTCTAATTGGGTATTTTCCATTTCTCCTTGGTTCTACACTTAATGAAATATTACTATATATCTATCAGTCCTGCATAATTCTGATTGTGGCTCCTTGGTATCTGAATTGTTTCTTTCTGACTGACTACAGTATTTTGTCCTTGAATTGATAATTCCAGAATCTGACTACAATATTTCTTGATATTCTCATTTTTGAGATCACCTTTTAAGAGGTAATTGAAGAACTCTTTCAATGATTATTTTAATTCTCTGATTCTAAGATATCAAGGCAGTTTTCCTTGATGACTTCAAGAAATATGTTGTCCAGGCTCTTTTTTGATCATGACTTTCAGGTAGTACAATAATTCTTAAATTATCTCTCTCCTTTTCCAATAAGCTTAAAATTTTACATTTTCTTCTATTTCATTAAAAATTGTTTACTTGACTGGTTCTTTTTTGGGGGGGAATGTGCTTGCAAGGCAATGGGGGTTAGGTGACTTGCCAGAGGTCACACAATTAGGTAATTATTAAGTGTCTGAGGCTAAATTTGAACTCAAGTCCTCCTGACTCCATGACTCAGCATCAGTTCATGCGAAATCTTCCAGGCTTCCCAGAAATCCCTCCTGGTTTCTAATAGACCAATAGTGTTCCATGACAGATATATACCAGTTTGTTAAGCCATTCCCCAATTGAAGGATATTTACTTAATTTCCAGAAATTTCCAGCTAACAGAAATTGCTTCTGACCTATTAAAGCATGGTCACGTTCATTTTTATGATGTCCTTTGGTGCTCACCTATATAGCAGCTTGAAATTCTCTTTTCAAATATAAATTTATAGAGGTTTTCATCAAGAAGCATTGCTAACAAAACTGGTAGGAAAGCTAGAAAACAGTTTGGCAGAAACTAGGTATAGACCAACATTTCATACCATATAACAAGAGTGATATCATGAGCAAATTAGAAGAGTATAAACAGGTTAACTGTCAAGATTCAAGATTTATAGAGAAGGGAAGAATTTATGACCAAACAAGAATCAGAGAACATTACTATCTGCTGAGTCACTTAACTGCTCAACTTGACTGATTCTTGATGTCAAGAGGCATTAGTTTCAACTTGTCCAATTCTATTTTTCAAGTAATTATTTTCTTCAGTTAGTTTTTGAATCTTTTCAGTTTGGTTCAGTCCTATTTTTTAGAGTTCTTTTCTTTGTCCATTTTGCCCAATTATATTTTTTAAATAATTTATTTTCTTCAATTCATATTTGTATTTCCTATTACAAGATCTTGAATTTCTCCTTGCATTTCCCCCCAGTTTTTCTACTTGATTTTTAAAATTCTTTTTGAGCTCTTCCAAGAAATCTTTTTTTAGGTTGGAGATCAATTCATGTTCCTCTCTGGTGCTATTTTTTCTGCTATACTCTTCTGAAATGATGTTTTTGCTCTTATCTTTAAAAGGTGGATTTCTATCAGAAGTTTTTCTCTGACTTTTCTTACTCATCCAAAGCTTCTTTTGAGGGGATGGGCTGCTTGCAGACCTTCTGTGTTGGGAATGCTAGTAACTTGCTCACTGGGCAGGGGACATCCAATCCAGTCATACTGGTTGAACAGGGGATCTGGGGTACCTATGTTGGAGCCCTTCCAGCAGGCCTGCTGAGCCAAATCCAGGAACTTATACTACAATCTCTGCTTATGGCTGAGAGTCTCAGGCTAGACTCCTCTGCACCCCATCTAAGCTGGTCTCAGCTCCCTGTGCTGTGTTCCACTCTACAACCTGTGCTGAACCAGGCCTTCCCCTCTATCCTAGTGAGACTGACCTTTTCTGAAGTACTTTCCAGATACTAACAATTTGAAAAATGTTACAATCTGTTTCTTTTGTGGATTCTGTCATTCCAGAATCTGTTTAGAAGCTTGATTAATGCTACTCCTGAGGGAAGACCAGGAGAGCATAAGGAAGTTCCTAGATTTTCTCTGCTATTTTGGGTCCACTCCTACTAACATATATCTGGAAAAATGTTCAGGGCCAAACCAATTCTTTTGTTAGTAGCTATTTTCCATAAGTGTGTTGCACTTGCAAGAGACTCCTTCCCCCCCAATTATTCAAAGTACAAACCTAGACCTCTTATTCAAGAACTCACAAAATCACTTCCAGGCTTGATCATGCCCATCTTATAATAGAAGATTTCATCTAATTTCATCTAAACTTCCAAACAAAAAAGGCTAGAAACTCAGGTAATTTTTGTAATTCACCTAATTGGTCCCATGAATTTGCTACCACATAGGCACAATCTCCATGATGTTGGGGGCAAAATGTCCCCAGCCCTTACTGAAAGTTTTGGTATTATGATACTTAGAAAGTTTTAAAAAAGAGGTACTGAACTGGAAGCTATCTTGACCTGGCACCCCTCTCTCATACCTGTCTATGACAGGGTTAGGGGAGCATTAAGGGACAATTCAGTGTCTGCCACATCATATCAAAATGCAAAATTCTTTTTTCTTTAGGTCACCACATGTCAACCAGAAGCAGAAATCACAGTTATAAACATGCTCTCGATTAGAAAATTAATGGTTGCTATTTATATAGTACTTTTAAGGTTTGCAATACACTTTATCCCATTTGATTCTCACAACCTATGAGATAGGTGCTAACATTATTATCCCTATTTACAGATGAGAGAACTGAGATGGAAAGAAGTTAAGTGACTTGTCCAGAATCATGTGGTACACAGCTACTAATTGACAGAGGGTTTAAACTCAGGTCCAGCACTCTATCCACTATACCAGAAGTGTCACACAGCACTGGGTGGTTGTGGGGGGTGGGGAAGAGGGGGCATTGTGACCCTTAACATGCTTGAAAGTGACTTCAACCAGGTTAAGATGTAGTCAGGAAATATTTAACAAAATAATTTAAAATATAGTTCATGGTTTTTATTCTTTTTTTTTTAAAAGGTTTTTGCAAGGCAAATAGGGTTAAGTGGCTGGCCACACAGCTAGGTAATTATTAAGTGTCTGAGGCCAGATTTGAACTCAAGTACTCCTGACTCCTGGGTCAGTGCTCTATCCACTGACCACTTAGCTGCCCCAGTTCATGGTTTTTTTATGGTTTTCTAAGTCAATATGCTGGTCAGGAATGCTTTCTTAGGGCTTGGGTCTCATTTCTATTTGACTCTGACATCTCTGTACCAAGTCATTTAACTGCAATTCAACCTTGCTACAAAGCCAAACTTTTTTTTAGCCTTTTAAAGTTTAGAGCCCTGGAATCAAACCTATCTGGGGTAGAAGAATTTTAAAAGAAAACTGCTTCTTGGGTAGTTTTTTCACTTTTAGGTGTCCTCTTGCTCTTTATTTAGAAAAAGAAAATTAGAAATTCATCCGAACTAGATGAGACTTCTATAGGGTTTTTTAGATAAACTGGGAGAAAAGAAAGACAGGTAATAGTGAGTGACTAAAAGGAAAGCTTTGTTGGGGAGAATGATGAAATCATAAGTAAATCTGAAGCCAAAGTCTATGTTAGTCATTCAAGTTGGGAAAATTCCTTTTTGTTACCTGGGAATGTTTGTACATTTATGTTAAGATTAAACAGGTCCTCTCTATTAATTTGAAACATTCCAGAAGCAGAACTTGAAGAAACACACATATGAGTTAGTACTGAACAAGAATTCATAAACCTTCCCAACACAATTGAGTTTGAGTTCCTTTTGTGATCCATTTTATTAGAACCCAGAGAAAGACATAAGGTTCATGCCCAAACTTACAAGCAATATAAGCCTGTTATGAAAGTTAGGCTGGAACTACTACAATCACATATACTGACTTCTCATCTTTATCCTTTCTTTTAAATGTGGTATTTAATTTAATTATGCCCTACCTAAAAGATAAATTGGCTGCACCAAGGCAGCAGACTCAGAAGTGACAACAATGCTAACAGAAATTGCTTCTGACCTATTAAAGCATGGTCATGTTCATTTTTATGACATAATTTTATGATGTCACCTATATAATAGCACCTTGAAATTCTTTTCAAATATAAATTTATAGAGGTTTTCATCAAGAAGCATTGCTAACAAAACTGGTAGGAAAGCTAGAAAACAGTTTGGCAGAAACTAGGTATAGACCAATATTTCATACCATATAACAAGAGTGATATCATGAGCAAATTAGAAGAGCATAAATAGGTTAACTGTCAAGATTCAAGATTTATGGAGAAGGGAAGAATTTATGACCAAACAAGAATCAGAGAACATTACTAGAAGTAACATGGATGTTTCTGATTATATTAAAAGGGTTTTTGCACAAATAAAACTAATGCAACCAAAGTAGAAAGTTTGGGGAAAATTTTACAAGTTATCTCTGATAAAGGTCATACTTCTCAAATATGTAAAGAACTGAGTAAAATTTATAAGAAAATAAATCATTCCCCAATTTATAAATGGTCATAGGATATGAACAGGCATTTTTTTAGATGAAGAAATCAAAGCTATCAAAATCAAATAAAAATGTTCTAAATTACTTACTATTCATTAGAAAACTGGAAATACCCATTTCATACCTATTAGATTGGTTAATATAAAAGAAAAAGAAAATTATAAATATTAGAGGGGGGTGTGGGAAAATTGGGACACTAATCCAACTGGATAGAGGAATTATGTGAACTAAGCCAGCCATTTAGAGACCTTTGGAACTTTGGTCAAAATTTATAAAAATGTGCAAGCCCTTTGACCAGCAATCTTATTAGATCTTATTTCCAAAGAAAGAAAAAAAAGGAAAAGAACCTATTTTTTACAAAAGTTCTTTTTTTATGGTGGCAAAGCACTGAAAATTGAGGGGATTCTCATCAATTTGGGAATGGTTAAACAACCATATGATTGTAATGGACAACTATTATACTTTTAAAAAATGATGAGCAGGGGGCAAAGTGGATAGAGCATCGGCCCTGGAGTCAGAAGGACTGAGTTCAAATTCGGCCTCACACAGTTATTACCTAGCTATGTGATCTTGTACAAGTCACTTAATAACCACTGCCTTGCAAAAACAAAACAAAACAAAAAAAAGAAATGAGCAGGATGATTAAAAAAAACCTGGAAATACTTCCATGAACTGATGCAAAGTGAACTGAGCAGAATTAGATCAAACACAGTAACAGCAATATTGTTCAATGATCAATTATGAATGACTTAGCTATTCTTAGCAATATAACAATTCAAGACAATTCCAAATGATTCATGATGAAAAATACTGTTTCCAATGCAAGAACTGCTGAAATCTTAATACAGAACAAAACCTGTTTTTCAATTTTATTTTTGTGGAAGAGAAGGTGGAAGAAAGGAGATCTATGTTTTCTTGTACAACATCACTAATATGGAAAAGTTTTTGCATGATTGCACATGTATAAACATACCAAATTGCTTGCCATCTCAAGGAAGAGGAAAGGGAGTAAAGGAGAAAATTTGGAACTCAATTTTTTTTAAAATGTTAAAAATTATTTTTTACATGTAATTAGAAAAACAATTTAAACTTTTTTGAAAACTGGCTATCCAATTAAACAAATGAGTAAAAGAAAACAAAATGCAGATAATCTAAAATAAATGAGTAATAATCTTCTGGGGCTGTGACTATTTTCCTAAGCAGATTAAACTTGAACCCAAAAAAAGATATATTGACTTAATCATAATGGTACCCACATCATCTTTGCTTTCCTTTTATTTTATGACTATTTTCTTTTACTCTCAATATAAAATGAATCTTTTGCTGTTATTTTTGTCTTTGGTTTTGGTCTTGTAGTGATTGTGTTTTACTGTTCTTTTCGGTGCTTTTTATTTTATTTTTTTGGTGTACTGTTCTTCATAATTTTGAGACTTCAATATTATGACATGTTCCATTACATTTACAAAGCATAATTTATTCAGTCATAACTCAAGCATTAGATACCTCCTTCAGAATTCCAGTGATTGGAGGAAGGAGATCTCTCTCCCTTCCTACCCCAAATGCAAAGGTGACTATACATTCGTGACAGTGAGAATATGGGCTTGCTTAAAGCACATGTAAAATTCCCAATTATCTCTTCTGCTTCGTATTTCTTTCCCTGAGCATAAACCATTCCAAGATGAGTGCCTTTCATGTATTCAGATTCCTGCTGATTTCAGAAGGGAACTTTTCAGGGGAAATGACTGTTACCAAGAGAATGCTAAAGATGAAGATGAAAACTGCCCAAATCTTGCAATGGCTTGCTAATACATCTCAACTTGTGGATTGTGCAACTGGTACAGACAAAAGCCACGAAAATTTTGTTTAAAAATCCCAAGTTTTCTGGTATTCCTTACTTCTTTGGAGAGCATAATGAAAGTCAGGTTACTGTATCATATTTTAAGTATTTGTCATTGGGAGCTCATGAATCTTTTCTGTTTTAAGCATTTCTTTTAAGGTAAAGGAATTAAGTGGTTGTTCTATTGCTTAGCTACTTTGTATATTGAGTAGTTTTCTGGAAGAGACTTAATTCCTTTTGGTGTAGACCTTAGATATGAATCACTCCTACTCTGGGGTAGGGACATAATGATCCAAACATAAGAGCCAGATTCTCCTTGATTTTGAAGTTAACCTTCAAAGGACATGATCTGTTTTACATGAGCCCAGAACTGAGACCTCTCCACAGAATAATAGCACTTAGATCCTGGGTCACTAGTTTGTAATACTGATAAATGTACCTGCTTCTTCCTCTTTAGAATACAAGTTCTCTTAGTCATTTGTGTTTGTGTTTATATAACATCTAGTAAAGTACTAAGCACTTAGTATAATATTCCTCTCAGCACCTACTAATGCTAACTTTTAATTTGTGAGCAATCCCTTTCCTCCTATTTCTGTTAAGGCCCAATTCCTGAAAAGTCAGGCAGTTTTAGAAGGGTGTAAAGTAATTTCCCAGTCCCAATGCATCTACTTGGGCAGGAAGCCATACTTTTTGTTTGTTTGGTTCTCGTCCTTTATCATCAAAGAAGATCAAAATGACATCACTATAGAGACAAATTTCTGTGGTTTATCAGACCAATATGAACTCAGAATGTTCAACCAGTCAGGCACAAACAGTCCATGGGATCAGCTGGGGTATTTACTCTAAACTTTTGCATCTCATGGCTCTTTTGAGTAGCTTCAATTCTGCCTTGCTGATAGAATGCAGTAGTACCCTCCTTCTCTGATGCATGCACACCTTGCTGGTCAAGACTGTGCCAGTGTTTCCCAAACTGCAGTTAATTCTAAAGTTCTAAGAGAGACCTTCAGGGTGTCTCAGTATTGCTTCTTCTGACCCCCTTGTGAGTGCCTGCCCTGTGTAGGTTCTTTTTGGCAAGAGTAGTTGATTCTCTGCATGAATGTTTGAATGCTTCGCAATTTAGCTCAAGAAAGGACCCAAATGTCTTGCCAAATGATCTTCAGAATCTTCTTAAGACAATATAAATGGAAATAATTCAATTTCCTGACATGGTGCTGGCAGACAGGCCAGGTTTCACAGCAATTTTACACACAATGGCTCTGTGAACCTTCAGTTTGATAAGTCTAATAACTCTTCTCTCTCAGGCTCTTTCAGTCTTCCAAACACTGAGCTAGCCCTGGCAATGTATGTCAACTTCATCATCAATATGTATGTACTTCCTTGGAAAGTACACTGCCAAGGTAAGTGAACTTGTCCATTGTATTAAAAACAAATACAGCTTTTAGCTAGAGCTTTTCTTGTCCTTGGACCCCCCCCCCCCCCCATTTGAGTTTAGCACCACCCAGCTCATGAAAAACTAGCCAGAATATTCTAGATGGAAATGACTCCCTATAGCCCAGATGATTTGTAGCTGCCAAAACTCAAGTTCAAGACATGTTCTCCGCATAAGGAGCTGAAGAATTTTAGCCTACCTCCTCCATCAGGGAAGTTCCCTATCAGACTGCATTTTAGAGTCTCCCTTTGGTGTCTTTGGTCACCAAGAGAAATCACTGATCATCAATTTATAATGTCAAGAGAATGATTATTTATATTGAAATATTCATAATGAATTTAATAATTATTTAAATTTTTAGCAGCCTGGAGATTCCTTAATCATGACAAGTCTTCATTCTTTCTCTGAACTGCGCTTGCCCATGTTAAGTGAAGTGAATCAAAGAACTGTATATTGTACCCAAACAAAAATATTATGTACCCTCATGACTGTACAATCAAGAACACCTATATCACAGCTGTTATGACTGTTGTATTTGTCCTGGGAAGCCCCCAAACTGATTGCTCTATGATCCACTTTCCTTACTCCTTCCCACTGAAGATCAGGTATATATTCTCTGTCTGAACTACAAGGTGGACTTCCAATCAGGAGAAATCCCATGATCTACAAATAGTTTCCTTACAATAAAGTTAATTAAACTGCTACCTAATTACTGACACTGTCTCTTACCTGCTCTGTCTCACTCAATTTTTCAGCTGGAAACTGTCTCTCAAAAGTTTTATTCACTACAATGCTTAATAAAAGCTTATTGACTGACTCTTTAGAAAATCAGATGATTCATGTTCTATGATTATTATGGAAGACTCATAAATTTGTTAATTTTAAAAATTTTGGGTGCCAGACAACAGAAATGAGTAAAGACCTTTCCTTCAACGTTTTTCTTTCCTTCTAGAGTTCACTGCTTCTTGTTACACAAGTTTTTATAAAAGTACATTCATCCATTTTGATTCAATTTCTTTTAAGTAACATCTTATTAAAACTATGTCCCTTTGCCAGTATGAAAAATAAAACAATTTTTTTAGATTATGATTTTGTTTTGCTATAAACAAAGAAACTATGAAATCTTTGTCTTCCTATTTTTGTTGAAACTATTCAGTTTTGTTTTACAATGCTTTTTCTGTTTTGTGTATTTGGTTCTACTTCACTCTCATTTAACTCATTCCACTGCTCTATCTTTTTTTCCTGGTTACCAGTTAGGTGGAATAGTAGATAAGAAAACTAAAAATTCAAATCCTGCATCATAAAATTACTAGCTATGTGATCCTGGACACAATCTCAATGTCCTCATCTTTAAAAAGGGGGATAAATTCCTACCTCTCAGGATTATTATAGGATAAATTGAGATAATATTTGTAAAATACTTTAAACCTTAAAGGACTATATGAACAGCAGGCCATTCATAGTATAATTTAAAATGTGGAAATGAAATCATTCCCACTTCCTTTTTCCTCTAATTTCCATGGATAATCCTGATATTTTGTTCCTCCATAAGAACATAAATTATATACTGTTAGCATTTTGATCAGCAGTCAAATCTATAGATTCGTAAATTATCATCTCTTTGTATTAATTTGATCTAGTCATGAACATTAAATCTAGTCCAATTTTCTTTTATAATTCTATAAAAAACTGAAGTCTAAGAAAATTGTGATTTGTCCAAAGTCACACAGGTGGTTTTTGACATGTATTTTGTTTGCCAATATTTTGTTTTTTTAATCCAGGATACTGATCAGTAGCTCTTTCTTTACTTTTGTCCATTTCTTCATAATTTTATTTGCTGTAATTTCTCCCTTCTCTTTTTTAGATTCTGATTATATGATTTTTCTTCTTCTTAAATTTAATTAACGGGGGTGACTAGGTGGCACAGTGGATAGAGCACCGGCCTTGGAGTCAGGTATACCTGGGTTCAAATCCGACCTCAGACACTTAATAATTACCTAGCTGTGTGGCCTTGGGCAAAGCCACTTAAACCCCATTGCCTTGAAAAGCCTAATAAACAAATAAATAAATTTAATTAATGGCTTACTGGTTTTAAGTTTTATTGTTAATTTCCCATTTGATTTTAGCAATCCTTTTGTGCTCATCTTGGGTATATTAATTTGTTTTCATTTTTAAAAAGATTCACACTCAACTTATTAATATTCTTTTCCCTTAATATGAATACTCAGAGAATAAACTCTAAAAAAGTTTTAATTTGATTTTACTGAATTGTCAGTATTGTTCATTTTTAATTGTGCCTAAAATTTATTTTGCTCTTTGAAATTAAAGAATTCCTTTTTGATCCTTTCTCTAATTAAAAAAATAGTAGTTCTTGTCAGTATAACATCTCTCCCTTTGTCCAATTTAATAAAATTTTTTCAGTCTTTTGTTGATGTAAAAATAATGAAAATTCTCTAGTCATTCTGATAGCCAAGGGAAAAAAAAACTGTAGCTCTCTCTAGTCCTCCATTATTTTGAAATTGCATGAACTTATTTTTTCAGAATATTTATGTTGAACTACCTCTGAAACAATAATAACAGTGTCAGAGGTTACTGGAGGAAAAAAAAACCTGCATGTATTAAGAGGTGAAATTTTTCAAAAAATGAAAAGGAGACAACAAAAAGTTTCAGAATGACTAGAATTTCTATTTTTTTTTTTACATCAAAAGACTGTTAAAAAGAGCACTGAATTTAGAATTAGTAGAAGCACATCAAAATACTGGCTCTGCTGCTGACTACCTGTATGACCTAAACTTCAGATCTTTCATCTGCAAGGATAGAAAGCAGACTCTCAGATCACTCTTATCTTACATCTTCTGCCCTAAAGAACAAGATTAACCCACACCAAGTATCCCCTGCTATCCTGTCCCCTACTTTCTGTCCTCCTTTTGTGTGTTATCTCCCACTTTATATTTTTAACTTCATTGACAGCTGGCACTGTTCTTTTATTAATTGTATTCTGGCACTTTGGTAGGTGCTTTTCAGGTCCCCTCACACTCTCAGCTGAGACACTTGCCTATTTACTGAAAAAAAAAAAAAGAGGACATTCACCATAGGCTTGTTATTCCACTTATCTCACATCACTCAGGTCTACTACCTCTGCTTTCACCCATCTCCTACGAAGAGGTGACCCTTTTCAATGTAAAAGCAAAACCCCTCTACTTGCCCAAGTGAGGCCTTTCTTTCCTATCTTCTCTAGCAAATTGCCCCCCCCCCCCCCACTAACTTCATTCTCTCACTTCAATTACTCCTTGTCTACTGGTTACTTCCTACTGCTTATAAAGCATGGCCACGGGTTTCCCCTATCTTCATTAAATTCTCATTTGACCCAATCCATTCCTAACCTTACACCTCTTCTTTCACGACAAAACTAAAAGCAGTACCTCCAGTTTCTTTTATCTCATTCTCTTCTTAACTTAGTCTGGCTCCAGACCTCATTGAATAACTGAAACTATTTTCTCTTAAGTTACTAGAGCTAATTGCCAAATCTAAGAACCTTTTCTCAAATCTCACCCTTCTTGACCTTTCTGCAGTCTTTGATACCTTCAATTACCCTCCTCTCTCTACATTTTTCTTTCCTTATCTCATTTTGCATCTCCAACTTGAACTGGGTGACACATAAGACATCTTAAACTTAATTATGCTTAACACTCAATTCTTTCTCTCTCCCTCTCCAAGAACTTCCCCCCTTCAATATCCCTATTTGTTTCAAAGATACTTCCAGCTTTCATATTACCCAGTCTCTTGCAACTTAAGCATCATCAACTCTTCCCTCTCACACACCCCTCCTTGATCACTTCCCTAGTTCTATAGTTTCAACCTTCAGAACATCTCATATAAATCCCATTCCCTCTTCTGACACTGCCACTACTAGCAGAGGCCCACATCTTAAATTTTAACTGCTGCAATAACCCAGTAGATGGTCCACCTGCTCAGTCTCCTCAATCTAGTACATACTTCACAGAAGTATTAAATTGATCTTCCTAAAGTCACCTGAAAATGTTACTCCCCTACCTACAATAAATTACTGATTTGTTATTATCTCCAAAATCATCATCTTGTTTGGCTTTTAAAGTCCTGTATAACCTGGCTCGTCCTCCCTACCTTTCCAGTCTTCTTATACTTAACTCTTACATGAACTGTGATTTAGTGACACATCTAATTATTCCTTCAACAACACACTCCTGACTCCAGAAATTTTCACGGGCTTTCCTGCATGCTTGGAACTCCCCTCTCATCTTCACCTTCTACTTTCTTTGACTTCCTTCAAGTTTCAGGTAAAGACCCACTTTCTGCAAAAAGTTTTTCTTGCTGCTTATTACATTACTCACCCTCTGAGACTAACCCTAATTTACCCTGTGATTTTTATTGTAAAAGTAAGAGGTAAGGCTAACAACCCACAAAAAGGTTAATAGAAGTGTTTTATTAGCTTTTTAAACAAGTTTTCTATGCAAGACAAGTTGTTTTGGGGAGGGAGATAGAAAATGTTCTCATTCTTCCCTCACAGATGCCTCTCACTCACCCATTCCTTTGCATTAGCCAGGGTGGATTATGGAAGAATACCACATATTATAACATCCGATTTATTTGATATATTAGTTGGGTCTAATTTAAAGCATGGCTTGTTGGTAGGGAGTAAGGAAAGAAATCAACAAGAAATGTAAGGATAAAAAAAATCAATTTCTTTCTTTTAAAAAAAAAACCTACCTTGTTTCAAATCCAAGCTCTGCCAATATGTCTGTGAAACATTGGGAAAGGTCATTTTCCCTCTTCAGACCTCTACTCATCTACAAAAAAGAGGAATACACTAGATCCCTTTGTAGGTTCCTCTTTCAGTTCTAAATCTTGACTTTAAGCTTTATTCGTTAATTATGGTCTTATTTTTAAAATTCAATACTACTTGCTACATGTACTTGAAGACACAAAAATTATTCAATATTTAGAAATGTATTTATTCAGATTAATATTCTCTCTCACTAATTAAAATTATAATAATTTTCCATCATGAATCAGTTTGCTCCAATTACTATTATTTGAAGAATTTGCCTAATTTACCACAGGAAATAACTTCATGTAGTAATCTTTGTGCTAAAATAAAATTTATTATTAAATAAAAATAAAAAAACTTGTTTTTTTTAAATAACATCTTTAATTAAAGTTTTTGCAAAGGCAAAATATTAAACTTAAAATAGGTCTTAGTACATCAAAATACTAAGTTCTCTAATTGTATTCCAAGCATGGCCTTTGAAACATAATATCCTGTATATCACAGAAGAGCAACCTTGATCTGTAATTGTACAGAATGACTTTTACAAACATAATAAATATATTTACCCCGTACACATAATAGTATGTACAACAGCAGTTGACAATTGTAGCTCAGAACAGCCAAAAAAAAAAAAGGGTATTAGCTCTCCCCCCCATCAAAAAAATATTGTAGCAATCCATTGGTATCTTGATACCACTGGACTTGAGGTGTAAATAACCCAAAATAGTTTCTCCCATAAAAAGTTCCTTTTGTTTCTCAAAAGCCAAAATAACTTTTTTGAAAGCCAAAGCAATTGACCAAAGGTAAATGAGAACAACTTTATGTAAAAATGAACATAAAATTTAAATTATCAATTCCCTGGCATAATAGTGGATAAGAATCGAGGGAGGGAGGGGGGAGAGAGGGAAGAGGGAGAGGGAGAGGGAGAGGGAGAGAGAGGGAGAGAGAGAGAGAGAGGGAGAGAGAGAATCCTATATTTAACCACTGAATCTGAAAATCTGCAATGGGTTATTGTGAAACTGGTGCAGGGGATGAGGAGTTTCTGCCAAAAAAAAATTTAAATGCCAATAAAAGTGTCAATTAACACTGTAAAACAACTTTAAAATAATAAAAAAAATTCAGTGTGAAATCGATCTGCAAATGAAGGAACTTTTTTCAAGTGGAAGAAATTACCAATTTTTTAAAAGGAAACTCCTATGGAAGTGTATTTAGTCTATTTACCTGTACTGGGATTATGAATATTTCCCCTTTGGAAGTAGTTTGTGGTGACATTATTGCTATTGGGTATTCATGAAATACTTTCAACAGAGGGGAATCCACATCCCCCCCATCCCCCCAAAAAAGATCAAAAACAAAAAAAAAGGAAAAAAAGAAAGCCCAAACCTTGATTTTTTCATTTTACACTCTATCAAAGGAAAACATGTATGCATCATGTTTTCATGCTGCTTTCTAAGAACAGTGAATATTAGAACTATGCTTCTCAAAAAACACACTGTAAAATCACCATGTACTTTTGAAATCATGATGTATTACTTAGGACTATGTCAATGTGGCCTATGATTTCAATGCAAGGGACAACATGGATGTAACATTAGGATGAAATTTAATTACTCAGCAATAACAAAAAAATTGAACATTAAAAATATAACAGTCCAATATAAAGTTCCTTATATGTCTATTCCCCTCAATAGCAGACATTTTTTTATTTGATTTTAGAAATTAATTGCACATTAAGAGTTTTTAATATACATTTGGAACTCTGCAAAAATTAAACGTGCTCTCAGGAATTCAAGTGGTCCATTTTATTCAAATGACCACCAACCAAGAATCTGTATACTGAAAGGCACAAATTTCTACACTTTATCCAGTTGCTATGCAAATGTCCATTAGCGCTGATGATTAATGTTAAAGATATTTCCCCATTCTTTCAAGTTAAAAGGTGCTGTTACCATCTGTGCAAATCTAAACTTACCACTTTTGAAACCTCTCATCTCCGTAATATTAATACTGAACTATTCCTTCTACTTCAAATAAACAAGTTATATTAATTTTAAAAATTAAAGTGGGAATTCTTTGTCCTCTTCAAAGGAATGACAATTTCTATGGAACCTAATGAAATGGTCTGTTCAATTACAATATTTAAAACCATGATTAAAAATTCAAGTACAATAAAAGGTAAGCAAGCTACATTCTTACAGCAAATTGCTACAAAATAAAATTGAAAAGTTTGATTTAAAAGGAACACTTGAAGTAGCAATATGTAAGAGCACAATTTGGTAAGTCATTTTGTTTGACTGGCTTTCAAAAAACTTCACAGGTAATTAAAACAAAATCCCTCATTTGCCAAGCATGCCATAATTAATATGTAAGACACAGGTGCAAATACAAATGGTTATTAAGCTGCTTCAAAATAATCCAAAAATTACTTTGAACGCAGTGGTTATTCATATCACAAAATATTGTATAGTGACAGGTCAGTTTATAATGCTGCTGTATGAACAAAAAAGATATCTGCCTACCACAGAGGACCCAAGACATTAAAGAGAATAAGTATATTGTATCATGGGTTCCAGTAGTAAAAATTGCAAAGTAGCTAAAAGGTTTCATTTGTTCAATTGTGTGCAGCATTGCTAAACTTTTCAAGGTAGATGATTGATTCTTTTTGGGTAAACAAACCTATTTGGCAGCTTACTACCTGACAATTCAAAAAAAGTTAGGGTAACAACGAGTCTGGTTCCCCCACCCCACCCCAGCATATAAATGACCTCCAAAAAAATTGCATGTGCTTTTAGCATAGTGGTAATTAAAAACAAACTTTTTTTCTAAAAAAGACTTAGATTATATCCTAAATTAAGACAAATCAAAATAAAAATCATACTCAAAATTTTTACATCAAAACAGTACTTCATTATTATTAATGTGACTGGAAACCAACTTTATAATGAGGTTTATAACATATAAGCAAGGACAAGAGGGGCAGTAACTTGATTAGGCTCTCTGGTGAGTAGACAATTTTAGAGATCTAAGTGGTGTAAAAAACCCATATAATGGCTCATCACAGTTTTCTTCCTTGCAACGTACTTTAAGATTTTCCCGTAAGCTACTGCGGCAAACATTCTGAGAGGCAAGTAAAAGGAAGACTATGATGGGAGAGGGAAAAGAAAAGCTGTTAATAAATATACAGGAAGTTAAATATACTTGAAATTTGTCGATCAAAACCATGACAAAATTTTAATTATTCAGAAGGAGCAGAGACTAAGAAGTCCTTTCAGTTAGCTAATCAATAGTAATTGATCCTCTCCCAAGTAGCTGACATAGTAAACATTACAGTACTACAGCTACATGGTTCTTGAGTCACTGAACTGTGACTGCTATCTAGCCCCAACACCCCAGTGCCTTTCTAAACAAACTGGAGTAGATATTTACATTGTCTATTGCCTGGTTTTAAAAGGAGGGTCATCATGTAAACAAGGACATTTACACAAAGGTTTTACCTAAAAGTCACTTGCCAAAAAACTTAATTTGACGAATTAGATTTTTGCTGTCAAATTTTGTTATTCTTTCCCAATAAGCAGAAGAAAACTTAGTTATAGTAACTAAGTTGTTTAATAAAATCAGTGTCCTCACCCTCAACTATATAATAAAAGCTTGGAGAGTAAGTTCACCAAGACAAATTTCAGTCTAATTATAGGAATAAATCAATGTATATGCACATGTATATACAACTTCAATCAGATGGTACCTTTGAAATAGAACTATTCCTGAGGAGCCAATTTGGCTTTAAAAAAGGGGGAAAGGATGAGGAAAGGGAGACAAGCCCTCTTTAAGGAAATTAAACTTACCATTGTTATTTTCTCTCAACTTCTATAAAATGTTTTTCAATTACTGAACAGACTTTTAAAAACTTAATTTTGAGGTATAAAATTTTAGGTCAAATAAAGACGTGGTCTCCAAAAATGAATTTTAATTGGGAAGCAATATGGTATAATAAGAGTGAGTCCAAAATCCAGCAAAGGACCTAGGTTCAAATTCCGGCATCTATAAAATGAGGTTCTGATTAAGATGACCTCTGAAGTCCCTTCCAGCTCTAAGTCTATGATCCTATGAACATTATCATTGATTATAATCTTTTCCCTATTAAACAGATGCTGAGAAAGGGAAGGGGTAGGGGTATAGAAGGAATATCTCTGAGGGAGAATGGCAAATAAAATTACTTAAGACCTATCAAATAGAATTTTAAATCTTTTCCTTATACAAGAGAATTTTAATTCAACACCATAATTCTTTCCCTTTTGTAAAAAGTCCCCACACAAATTTAATCAATATAATGACCACACACAAGAAGTTCCAGGTAAGTCTATCAAAAGGGAAGAGTTCTTTCAATTTGTTCCAAGAAATATTTTCTGATTTAACACGTTAGAGGGAGAAAGATGGCAACAAAGCCTTACATGCTAATTACTGGCTGTAGGTACCTGTATTTTGAAGTGATAATTATGGTATTCCTAACAAAACTCAGCTCTCAACAACGCCAGGTGCTACAGTTCCATGGCCTGCCAGTCTGAAGTAGTGTCTACGTTGTCATGGTCAATCTTTGTTCCAGTAGCTTTGCTTCTACCATACTTTTCTGTCATGCAGAAGTAAATTTTGGTTGAAGTATATGTCCTAAGTTTTCAACCAGTCCAGATTTAAGAAATCCTTTTTTTTAATGTTTTCTTTTTTTTTTTTTTTAAAAAAAGGCAATTCTTCACCATTCAGCATCTCCAATGGCTTTGGAAAATACATAATCTCTTCCATTAAGATTCATAATGCCATCTTTGAGGTGAAACTTCCATTTGTTTTTACTTCTGTGGATCTAAACAAATAAAAAAGGTACAAAAACAGTAAGAATTTTTTTTAAATTAAGAAATTAGACACTATATTCCAGTAAATCATGATGAACTGTAAATTGTAAATCATAAATAATTTAGGTCCCCAGAAAACCAAAAACAAATCTATCTCACCCCTTTTCCAGTGTGTGTGTTATGGGGGGGAAGGGAAAAAAGGGAAAGAGAATGAAATTATGAATGCAGAATTAAATATATGTTGTCAAACATGGTCACTGTGTCTAGTTGATTTTTTTGCTTAATGTCCCCTCCCCCCCCACCTTTCTTTTTTTAAACAAGAAAGGATTCAGTAGGGGTTAGGGAGTTCTTTATTATGATTACATTACCAGAGAATAAGAATGGAAAATAAAAGAGCAAATCTAAAACAACTTTTTCTAAGAATTTTAATGGAGTAGGAAATGTAAATTTTAAAAATTAAACTAAATAGATCTTCACTATCTCATTATACATAATCTAAGAGCTACAATAAAGTAATATTTCAGTATTTTAAAGTTTACAAAAGCTTTCTTTACAACTATCCTGTGAGACACTATAACCTCCATTTAAAGAAATGGAAAAGTGAAGCTCAGAGGTCAAGTGATTAGCCCCAGGCACAAATCTACTAAACATAAAGCTATGAGGGAAGAAATTAGTGTGGTATAAATACAAAAAGGAACAGTAGGTCTTTAAAAAAGTCAATAATGTAAAAATTATCTTTATTTTATAGTTATGAGTTTTTAACTTATTGTTCAAATCTTAAGCTATCTACCAACTGTATTATCTCTGTCCTACAAATGCTTTCTTACATATTATCTTATACACTGAAATAGGGGTGTGTGTGTGTGTGTGTGTGTGTAACCTAAATACAGAATAAGGCATCTATTTACTAAGTCTTAAGCTGCCTCATTTGGATGAATTTTATTAAATTCCTGCCAATTATAGCTACCTTCAAATTTAAACAATAAAGCTAAGAAATAAAGAGGATTTACTTTTCTTCATCTTTTATGACTTTTTCAGCAGAGAAGGAAAATGAAAGAAAAACTAAACCCAACTAATTCTAACTATACTTTATATAAAAATTTTGATGGGAAAGGAAGTAGAAATGTAAAACTTTAAAACTTAAACAGATCTCCATTATCCATACTATTTTACTTCCTTGTCCCTAATGCCTAATCTAAGAGTCATAATAAAAACAAATCACTTCTAATTCAAGTTTATCACAAAATTTCTTCACAATTTTTGGGGGTACTTATAATCTTCATACTTTTTACTTTTTCCTCATGCCAATGGCCATCATTTGCCAGTCTGATAAAACCTGTGGACTCTCTCCCCACCTTTCTCACAAAACTCTTGCTATAGTGTCATCACGTGGGGGGAAAAAAAGACTGAATTTGAGCCAAATGACCTGATGTCAAAATCTGATTCTATGTCACCTAACATCTTCTCAACTGCAAATGCAGAAATTGAACCAAACCATCTTTAAGCTTCCTCCTACTTCTAAATACTATGATTTCCTACCAAACTACTTACCTTTCTTTTGTACCTCAAAAATGTCACCAAATTCTATCCATTTTTCTTTCAATAGGTCCTTTATTAATTTTATTTCCATTGCTGCCACCACCTAAGTTAAACAATATATCTTGATGATTCCAAACAATCTCCCTAGCTAGCTAATTCAATTTATGGAATATCTTTTTCAAATCTAAAAATCCTTTTGAGCTCACTCCAATTCAGAATTATACTAGCATTGTAAAATATCCTCTTCCAATATGACACTGTTATGGAAAAAAGTCAATGGAAGGAATTCTACTCAATAGGTCTAGAGTTCTTTCCTTGAACTTCAGACTATCTAATTTCTCTTATACATGACAATCCTTCAGATAGATGTTCTCTATTATTATATCCTCTCATATCAATTTGTATTCCAGTTGTAAGTATATATTAATATGCATACATTTGCAGATATAGTGATTGACAACTGTGAAAGTATCCTAATTAACTTAAAGCAGAGCAAAACATACGGAGATGAATGTCATACACCTAAATGATACACTTAGAGACTTTTGATATCAGAAGTTTAATTTATTGCTGTGATATAATGAATGATACTAAGTACTTTAGTGTATTTTAGAGCTCGGTCTTTCATCTACTTCTTTTGGGTGCCCTCTGGTGGAGAAATCAGTAAAATGGCTAAAGGTAGGGGATACATTATTCCTATTTGTGAAAGAAAGTAACCTAACTTAAAAGCACAGCGAAACATATTGAAATAATCATCATCTGAAACTAGAAGTGATCAACTCCCCCCTCCCCATTTTAGGTGTGAAGGCAAGATTTTTCATAAAGTATCAGAAAGAAAGAATTTTTCATAAAGTGATTGGTAGTAAGCAAAAAGTAGAATTCAAATCTGACTTTTAAATTCAAATCCAATACTTTATCACAATAAGCTGTAAATACTTTTATTCTGCAACTAACTTCAAGTTTAGTTTTTTGTTTCTGAAATGCACAATACACATGCTTTGAACTGAGAAGAATTAAGAACAGTATTGCTTTCCTATTCCTCTTCAACTCAACTATAGTCCTCATACCTCAGTTCCCCCCCCATTAGCTCCTCCATCCTACAAGTCACAGAATTGTCATCTATGCCACTTTAAAATTTCGCCAAGTATTTTGGATGCAGTATTTCATGTGAGCATCATTATAGCCCTATGAAGAAGGTATTGGAGGCATTATTTCCACCTACAGAAAGGCGAAGATTGGAAAGGTGATATGCCTGCCTATAGGTCACACAGCTATCAAAGGTTAGACCTGGACCCAGGATGTCTCCACTCCAAATCCAACATTCTTCCCCCCAGGTCACTTGGTCTCCTTGCTGATGGTACTCTTTAATCAGGCTAATGATTACCCACCTACTCCCTGGATCCCATTCCCTTCCATGTCCTCCAGGATCTTATTCCTGCTATCTTTTTTTTTTTAAAATCTATTTTGCATTTCTCTTTCCCTATTCTGCTGTTTACAAACTGGCTTTCCTTTGACTCTACATCCAAATACCATTCACCTTTTTTCTTTCATGTTTTTCCTAGTGTCTAGCACAAGAATCAGCCCTAAATAAATGCTGATTATCTAGCTCCTCACTCGCCATAGTACTCTCTCAAAGGTTTCTAAATACTTCAGAAGTCTCATCCAATAGCTTCTGACTTCTCAATAGCATCTGACTCAATTGATAATTGCTTCCTGTATATACTTTTTTTTTTTATCCCATCAGCTTCAGGGACAGAACATTATTCTGTTCTACCATTCCAATGCTTTTTCTATCTTGGATGCTGCCTCTTAAATCTTTTCTTGATCTTTTAATGTATTCCCCAACAATTTTCTTCTTTCTTCCTTTACACACAATCCACTTTCAAGGTTTCATTTTCATTCATATGCACATTAACCCCTGAATCATCCAGATCTGTACTTTTATCTGTATCCAAGAGATTTCTACCTGGAAGGTCTAGTAGGATCTGGAAAATCAACAACAAAATCTACTCATCTTCTTCAATATACTATTATTATTATTGTTCTATAGCACACACTTAATCTCCCATTATTCATCCAAAAGTAACCTTTAGTACTTTCTTCTCTCATTTTCCTCTTCTATCCAGTTAAATGGGTCTTTAATTCCACTTCTACTAAATTTCCTCAATATTCCAATTGCCACCTTTCTTCATACATGCTCCTCATTCTGCTTATTCTACTGCAATACCCATTTAAAAGGTTTTTTACTTTCATTCTTAAAATCAAATGGGTGAGCATTTGTAGTAGGAAGAAGGCCAAGAATATAAATTTCAATCAATGACTTCTACAGTTTGTTAAACTCCTTACCTTATCATATTGGCACACAACAACATTCTCTGTATCAAACAGTTCCTGTCCTTCTTCATCACTCACGTCATCCTCACTATTCAGGGGTTCCTAGAAAAGACACACATTAATTTACTAACAATAAATTCAACTATAATTAGCATCAAACGCTACCGAAGTTCTCTGAAAGTATACACATGAATATAATGGTAGCATAATTTACCATTTCCAATTTTAATTGCTAAAATCAACAATTTGAGAGACTTAGAAAAATTCTTTATCTGAAAGATAATTTGCTTATCTAGGATTGATTTTCATTTTTCAATATTCTTAATTATATGTAGTAACATCAAGAAAAAATGTACTGACAATCTGTCTGCAATATCAAAGAAGCTGCATATTTAGTTCTATTCTAGGAGTTCAAGTGTGGAAATTGATATATTTTAACTATCCCTATAGACCTAAGTGCTATGACTTAACTGCCATAAATCTTATCACTATTCACTATAATCACTGAATCTACAAATCTACAGAATAGGACCTTAAACTAAAAAGAAATGTATGTATTAAATATTTTCACTTTAGCTAGTTCAAGCTCTATCCTGCAGTTAAGATAAATGAAGAACTTTTTCAATTTCAACTTTTTCTAAGAAGTTTTTCAATTCCAAATTTTCCCCAAACTTACCTCTTCAACTTGTCCATCTTCTCCTCCATCTTTTTCTTTATCATCTTCCTCTTCATCATCATAATCTTCCTCTTCGTCTTCATCTTCTTCAGATGAAGTATCCCCAGCCCCATCTACTTGTAGCACCAAAGGAGCTTGTGGCTGGGCAGGTTGCTGCTGTGGTTGTTGTTGACCAGCTGCAGTGATCTGTGCTTGTGCTGCAGTGGAAGCTGCCACTGTGGTAGGAATGACTTGCGTCTTGTTTCCTGTAAATAAGATCTGCTGAGGTTGTATAATGACACCTGTTGGTGGTGGTATCCCTCCAGGGATAGGAGCCAAAACCTGACACAAAAGGAAATGGAATATTAAAATCTCATTGGTACTTATTCATCATATCATATCATTCATGATAACTGAGTTCATAAAAAAAACTTACGCTATCCTCAATTTCTTCCTCAGCACTATATGGAAACCTTTTAAAACATTTCTTCTATCAAAAAACTTAACAAGACCCAAACCTCCTCTCTATTTTCCCTTTGCTCTGTTGCTTTACCCCTTTTTATCTCAGTGAACTACTGAGACAACTTTACAGGAAAGATTAAAAGCTCCCAGAACTCCCTCATTGCCCTCCCTTCCTATTATACAAAACTCCCTTAATTCCTCTCATTCTGCTTTAGTCTATCAAACATTAATATATTCACAGATAAATAAATTCAATAGATACAAAATAAATATAGAGAATTCTACAACCAGTGTAGGGATTCTACACTAAGGGATGGAACTTTGAAGGAAGCCACAGATTACTAAAAGAGGTAGGAGGAGGTAGGAAAGGAAGCCTTCCAGGCACAGGGAATACAAGGTATGAGAAGGAAGAAATGGAAAGTTCTATATGAGGAACAATAATTATTTATTAAAGTAATATGGGAAAAGAAAAATAGCCTGGAGTCAGATTATCAAGACCTTTAATACTAGAAATGCCTAAGAGGGATTTATATTTTATTAAGGTAGTAAGAAGCATCAAATCTGACCTCACACACTTACTAATTGCCTAGCTGTGTGGCCTTGGGAAAGTCACTTAACCCCATTGCCTTGCAAAAAAACAAAAACAAAGGTAGTAAAGAAGCAACATGGGAGACACTGGCATAGTATGGCATGCCCTCATCAAAGAGGATGCTGTGCTCAATGAACAAACAATTGAAATAGTTCAAAGGAAATTTGTGATGCACAAGTTTAGAGAATCTACCCAGGCATTCACATGAACTATGTATACCCAAAGGTCATACTGGTCTGATCAACCACAGTCAGACACACATAAGACTAACATAGTCATGTCATTTTGGTCCTCTTTGAGAAAAAAGGTCAACCAACCAAGAAGCCCCTGAGGTTTTATGAACATGAAAATGACACGATTGGACCTGAAAATCTATTAGTCAGCAATGTGGAAGATGGATTAAAAGGGAAGAAATTAGGATTCAGGGAGATTCAGCAAGAGGTTATTTCAGCAGTATGGATGATGAAGACCTGTAATAAAATAGCTGTAGTGTAACTAAAAGGGGACAAAATAAGGAACTAACAAGGCTTGGCAATTGATTTGACATGGAATGGATTAGTGGGAGTGAAGAATTGAGGATGACACCTAGCTGACTGAAAACAGTGGTCCATTTAAATGAAACAGGCAAGCTAGGGAGATGGTAATTTGGAAGGAAAATTAGAGTTATATTTTAATTATGTTGTCCTCTTCCTTGCAAAGGCAAACCTGGCCACTTGCACTCATGTTTTAATCTCTTCTGGTCTCCTCTGATAAGTTTTTTCTATCATTCCCATTCTCTTTCCTCTTGAATCTCTATCTCTCTACTGATTCTTTATTTATTTTTTACAAATATGCTATTTCTATTATCCTAAGCAAACTTTCCTATAGTCTTTTCACCTCAAGTTTAACAATTTAAAACTATTACACTGTCCTCAGTTTTCTTCAGTGATTGTTCTTCCTAGTTTCACATGGATATTTCACATGACTAGTCTCAGCTTTCTTTTCTTTTTTCTCCATTCTCTATTTTCAAGGTTTACTTGCATCATTTTTTTAAGTTAAAACTTGGGAATTTGTCAAGTTCTAGAATGACAATAGAGTAAAGTTTGTTATCCTTCCAGGACACTTAGATGGAGAAAACGCCAAATAAATTTGTCAAAAGTCACTAAGATCCACATTGGTGATTCACATGGGCACAAACTGTATCACATGATGAAGAAAAATGTAACACTAAAGAGTACCACCAAAAATAAAGAGAAATACCAATGAGATCCTTTTCCCCATAAAATAATGCCAGAGGATCCAGGAAACAAGACTGGATTGAGGTCAGTGCTAACTCAAGTCTAGATACTCTAGGGGACAAAAATCACCTTGTGGTAGTGATGTAATAAGGAAACTCAGCCAATTTCCAGAAGACAGGTCTGAAGTTAGTTTAAATTTATCTAAGCAGCTTTAGGGGGACAAGGCCTAGAGCCAAGGACTTCCTGGTGAGTGACTGCATGAACCAAGGAATTCACTAAGACCCCCAGAAATGGATCAAAATAATAGATTGCAGCAGTGCATAGAACTTTAATCACTATTCTAGATTCAATTTCTAGTCCTGGTTCACGGCTTCAGATGGAGAAGGGCTTGACCCTAAGCAACTACCTTGCCATGTAAATCAGAGTACAATTTGTGAATTCCAATTATTTTTTGGTTTCTAAAATGTGGTACTTAAAAATGACATGCACATACTGTAGTAAAGGACAGTGAGACTTTAACAACCTACCTTACTTTGGACTTTATTCATTTATATGTGCATTTAAACATTATTCCCTTTCTAGCTATCATATATTATTTAACAGACTAAGATTGCAGTTCCTTAAGTCCCTATTATTTTTCTCACAGCAAATATTTTCAAGTCATGTTTCTCCTGTCCTTCATTGTTGTTGTTCAGTCTTTTTTTCTGTCATGTCCAAATCTTCATGATTCCATTTAGTGTTTTCTTAACAGAGATACAGGAATGGTTTGCCATTTCTTCTCCAGATCATTTTACAGATAAAAAAACTGAGGCAAATAAGGTCAAACAACTAGCATACTGTCAACCCAGCACCAATAGTAAATGTTTGAAACCAGATATGAACTCAGAAAGATGAGTCTTTCTGAATGCAGGCCTGGCATTCTATTCATCACACTCCCTTTTCCTGTCCTATATTTACAAATTTTTTTTAATCTGCTAAAGACTTTATAATAATGATCCTTAATTATTTTCCATTATATTAAATTTTGTACATAATTCTAACATGTTAAGATCTTTTTGGATATGATCACAGTCAATGCTTTAAACTATTTTCCTCAGTCTTATGAACCTACAAATTTGATAAACATACCATTTTATACCTTCATCCAAGTAACTGATAAAAATGTTGTACAGTACAGGATTAACTCTACTAAATGTCCTCATGATTGACATTAATGCAGTCTTTCTTTTAATTATATCACTATTCTTCCAGTCATCAATGATTCTTTAGTCTTTTGACTCATCTGGCATTTGTCATTATCTATCAACTGCTGAATACCTCAGGATTTAATTCTTCTCTTATCTACTTGGCTTCTTTCCACCTCTTCAGCCCTAGGGTAAACCCTCATTATTCTCATTGAAACTACAAAATAGCTTCCTGACTGCTTTTTTGATGCCACTGTCTCCCCCCACTCCAAATCATTCTTCATACACTTGTTGTGAAATTAAAAACCATTTATTCATTTTAGCAGGTAAGAATTGCCTACTTTTATTAAGCAAATTGGCCAGTAGAAAAAAAAGGTAGGAAAAAACCACTTTCTTCATGGGGTAGCTTTGGGGGGGGGGGTGTGTGTGAATGTATACACACACAATTTTGTACAACAATGCTCAAAATACTGCTAGATCCAGACAGACTTTCCCATCATAATATCTGACCATTTGGCCACAAAATGTAAGAGGAAACTCCTGGGACAAGGGTATGGGCTTAAAAGGTTACCTAAAGATGACTTTGGCTGGCTTCAACACCTGGACAACAAGTAAGCTCCTACTCTTTTCTGGGTATTGGAGATCAAGTATAAAAAAATTTAAACTACTTGCAAAAAGCTTATATTCTAATGGAAAAGATGTAAAGTACCTACAGAGCTTACATTCAAAACAAATACAAATATATCGTAAGCAATTAAATACAAAGTTTATTTTTTGTTTGTTTGTTTTAAAGCAATGGGGTTAGGAGATTTGTCCAAGGTCACAAAGCTAAGTAAGTATTAAGTGTGTGTCTGAGGCCAAATCTGAACTCAGGTCCTCCTGACTTCAAGGTCAGTGCTCTATCTACTGTACCACCTATCTGCCCCCAAGGTTGTTTTTTTATAAGGAGGGCATTGGCAATTGAGGGAAATCAGGAAACACTTCACGAAGAAGAGGGTGCTTAAGCTGTATCTTAGAGTTTTTTTTGTTTTGTTTTTTAAAAACAGTAACATAAATGGCCCCAAATTCAACCCACCAGTCTATGTACACTTCATTCATATTTTCAACAAAGACTTGAAAAAATACCAGCTTCAACAGACAGCTATTGAGCAGAATTGTAGAAATGTTTTCAGAATTCAGATATCACCTGGAGTATTTTTCCTCCCTTTTTAAAATATGATCTATAAACTTGTAGTCTCAAACTGTTTTACAAAACCAAAGAGAAAAATACAGAAGAAAGCAACATGACAGATTATAAATCAAATAAGCATGTAAGTTGTAAATAAGATGAAACGAGGAAAATTAAACCTTGAAACATTTCTGCTGCTTGTTGAAATTATGTTACAGACATAGGGGATGGTCAGGGCAAAGGCGTGGAGAAAGGCGATGGAGTGCTTTAAGTGAGAAACAAAGAAAAGACCAATTTGGAAGAATCAGAGTACAGGAGGCAGAGTAATATTCCACGAAGATAAAATGATAAGGCTGGAACCATGTTATGTAGGGGTTTAAAAGTCAAATCAAGGGATTTTCATTTTATCCTGGTAGCAATAGAAAACCAAATTTAATTAAGTCAATTAAGGGAACCAAAATTACTTTGGCAGTAATGATGGCAGCAAGACAGACAGTAGGCTGGACTGGAGTGGTGAGAAATTTTAGGCAGGGAGACCAATTAAGAGGTTGTTACCACCATAATATAAGCAGATGCATGCAATCTGAAGAAAACAACCAGAAATTGTGGGTACTTCAAGCCAAAGAACAGTTTGAAAATGGAAGTAGTCCTTTTGGCCTTTATATCATAAACCTAATTTCTACTCAGCTCAAACTCTTAACTTCCTTATCCTGTGAAATCTTCCTGTATATTTTAAGGACCAACAAAGGTCCTAGATTCTCTGAAATTTTCCAAGATCTCCTCAATTAGTAGTGATTTATTCTCTGTAAACATACACATAGACACACACCACGTGGTTGGTCTATTTTAAATTGTATTATAATTACTTTGAATACATTTATTCTCTCTCCAAGCTTCATCTTTGTGTGCACAGAACCTAACACAATTCCCTGGAGATGGTTTTTAAGATTTATTTGACTTGAATATTAAGTATTTTTGAATCTCAGAACTTTCAATGTTTCAGTACATAGTAAGATTTTCAAAATGCCAAGTTATAAGCACTAATTTTCTTTGTGAAAAGAAGTCTTTTTCTAGAAGCTGAAACAAGTCTGAAAAAAAAAGAAAGCCAGGAGACTCTCAGTATCCTTTCTGCCAGTGAGAATCCCATTCTGCCAATTAATACTCTGGATGGAGAGATACTACACAAATCAAAAAGATTTCTTAGACACCTGGCAAGCTAGTTCTACCTCTGCTACAACCACTTAGTTTTACTTAAGGAAGGTCTTTGGCAGAACAGGTCGTAGTTTTTTATGCCAAATGAGGAAGGACAACTATTATAATCTTTAAATTCTAAGAATTAACATCACTAACCATAACTAATTAAAATCAATATTAACACCAGTGAGAATTAACACCACTTGTAGGTGCCATATACAGACATGGTATTCCTTATCATTGAAGATTCTATTACCTGTTGTATAACAGGAGCTTGTACTCCCCCAGGTTGCATCTGTGGTATAACCTGCTGCTGCAAAACCACTGACTGCTGTGGCTGAAGGATGTACTGCGCTCCAGTGGCAGTTCTGACAACCTGTAGAATCTGGCCTATAACAACAAGAAAAAGTTATTCAAGTTACCTTTTAAGCCATGATGTGTATATCCTATGAAGTTAAGATTGAATAGGCTTCACAGAAAAGCTCTCAGAATATGCTAGTTAGTTAATAGATCTAAAAATTGAATTCAGTGTTATCATCTATACTTAATATACTCTTCTAGACTCTTCTCTCTTATATTTTTTCCCTTCTCTAATTTTGTCCAAATTCTAGTCAAATTGATCTGATTACAGTATTCAATCTGCTGACTGAAATACAGAGAATGATTCTATTAGTTAATTATTAAGAGGATGAATCTAGAGTGAGTAGGAAATTGGGACTTTAAAATCCGATCTCTCTCTGCTAATTTATAACAACTCCTCTGAGCCTCAGTTTCCTTATCTGAAAAAGTGAGAAAGCTGGACTAGGTAGTGTCTAAATCAGGGATTCTTAATCTTAATCTTAAGGGTGTTAACTTCAAAAATATGTATATTATGATAACAGCATTCCAATACAACATTTGGAAAAGATCAGTCTGGGAAGAAATCTAAAGGCTTTTGAATCCCTGCTCTAAATCCCATGATCCTACTTGCATTACGTTTAGACATTTTTTCAGACTACTAGAGGTTGAGTGGAAAGATTGCTTCATTCAAAATGGAATCCTAATAGCCTAACAGACTGACATTTAAGTGATAGTATAGTGGATAAGTAGAATGGGTAGTTGGTCTTTGTATTTACAAGAGTAAGATAGGATTTAAACCTCAAGGAATAGCTAAATTAATTTTACAGTAAATAACCAAAGTAAATTAACAGCAAAATCAAAGGGCCAGACTATTGAAAATGTTCATTTAAGAACCTTAGAAATTATACCTGTTTGTGTGTATACACACCAACATAGTTACATTTAATTTATCGAAAAAGTGATTGCAATAGTCAGGAATATTTGCCTCACCAAGAAATCCCTGAGTAGAGTAGATTTGGCAGCTGTTCCGCAACTTACAGTCTTACCAGGTTGTCCAGTGTACAAGAGGTTAATGACTTTGGATAGTCATTGAAAATACAAGGGATGGGATCTGAATCTAAGTCCTTCTGACCAAGAAGGTCTATTCAATGCTGCATGGCATACTAATCAGAGCATTTATTCTTTAAAGCTATACAGCCAAAAAAAAAAAAAAAAAAAAAAAGTGATCCTTATGTTATTCCCTAGATATGATCTTAGTTTTGAAGAAGAAATCATCTCCAAGGGAATACTTCTAAAATATTTTTCTGCTTGACAAATTAAAAACCTTATCCTATACTTTGTATTTTGACTTACCTTGGTAAATGAACATGCTTTGTTTCTTAAACAATATGACTTGGAATTCAATATTCCTGACTCCAGGTTCAATATTTAATTTGCTGTACTATCTGACTCTCAGTGTGCCAGGAAAATGCAACAAGGCCTTAACCTGGATCAGGATTTTAACTTACAGGGGAAACTTCTAATACTTATAAATATATACAGACATAATTTTAATATATGTATATTTATATAAATTGTCTCTGACGGACACTAAAGTTTTTTCCTTTCAGACCATTTAAGCAAGATGATAATAATAATATGGAACATGGTTAAACTATGGTCAAGTTCAGATCTTAGTGCTCAATATCACTGTATACATTCTCCTCTGATATTTACATGAACAGAATTTATATTGAGAAATAATAAAAAGTTATAGTGAATGCACAAAATAGGCACTAAAAACTCAATTACTTTCAGCCTCCTAATTAAATGAAACCATAAATTTATTAATCAAGACTGAGTGATAGTGTTAATTTTTGAGATGTCAAATAGACCTATCATTTTGAATTACCTGAATTACCTGAATTAGTAATTATCTGCTGAACAGGAGTGACGCCAGCAGGCAGTGCCAAGGTAGCAGCAGTGGCAGCAGCACTCTAGGGGGAGTAGGTAAAAATAAAATCAGATCTCAAATATAAATACTGAACCAAACAACAGAAAAAGCAATTTCAAACAAAAAAAAACAAAATTAGAAAAAATGGGCAAGGTTAAAGCTATCTTGAAGATTACTTCTAGAAAAAAGAGGAAAATGATAGTCAAGGATCTTAGCTAGGACACCAGAAAGCTTTGGACACTCCCAAAGAATTTAAATTTATGACAGAGGATCTTTAATATAGATAACTATACTTCAAAACATCTAAAATTTCTCTTTCCTGAGGGGAAAAAAGGGAAGGATAAAGAGCAAAGAAGAGTTAGAAAGGAAGGTCTAGTTCACCTTGGGCCAGCAAATTTTTAGGGTATTTTAAGATCTGTATTACAATAGTTTATTTTAAAGTCACATAAAATTCTTAAAAAATGGATCCACAAAATAGTTAGCAGTATGAACACAACAAAAAACCTGGTAGTTATAAAAATAGTATGGTGGACAAGTAGAATGGCATTTAGTTTCTGTATTTTCAAGAGTAAGACAGGGTTTATAACTCAAGGAGTGGCTAAACTAATGAATATTAGAAATATAATTGAGATCTACATCACAAAATATTAGAAATAATCCTTTTCCTATAAATTTCAAGAAGGAAATAGATTAAAAATATCAGAAGTCTTAATCAACTTTACAACGGTTATTTAGGTATTAGCCAAGAGGATGTTAACAATCTAGTCAACAATCCATATATTAAGTTCTTATAAATGCCAGCTAAGCATGAGAGACACAATGAAAAGCAAAAACAGAATCTTTATTCTCAAGGGGATCACATTTGAAAGAGGAATAGAGGTAGGGGAAAAAAATAATCAATAAGTTAATATTTATGGAGTGTTTAATGTATGTACAAACTATTATAATTAACCTCTCCCCATTTATTTCACTTAAAAACCACCATTTCTAAAAAGCTACATCAACTTGAAAGCACTGATAGAAGGGATCAAGAATAGCTAGTAAGGCTAGCTAGAAAGAAGAATTCCTATGAAGTACCAACTTTCAATAAATAAAAATTCTATTTAGAATGAAGTTAAGGTACAATTGATCAAAATGTTAAATTATGATTCTTACCATACTTGAGGGATTCATATGTTGTAACAACTTAGACTCTGGTACAATAACTTGAGGTGGTGCTGCTGAAAACAAAACGAAAACAAATGTTTTAAGAACTCATATGTGAGAACTTTACAAAGAGTTGGGAACCTTAAAAGGTATTAAAGACATTTCATTATTTCAAAATGAATGTCTCTCTCTCTGTATATGTGAATGCTGCAAAATTATAAAGAATGAGAATGCTCAAAAGAAGAGATACTGACCAATGCACATATTTTCTGACTTTATTGTACTGCTTAATTATGCCGATTTTTCTTTTTTCTCCTTAAAAAAATTACTTTTTATATATATAGCAGACAGTGTATAATACTTTTCTTTTGGCTAAGGCAAATGACTTACCTAAGGTCACATAACTGATTAAGTATCTGAGGACAAATTTGAACTCAGATCCTCCTGACTCCAGGGCTGGTGCTCTATTCCCATTGTGCTACCTAGCTGCCCCAATAGTGTATAATACTTAAGTGTTTGACTCCGCAAATTTCAGAGAAGAAAAGGATAACCCATTTATCCCAAATATTCTCTGAGTGAAGAAAGTCAAATTTTAATGTATGATGACTTAAAATCCTAATGCCAGAGCTCTAGGCAATAGGAGGAACAGTCATCAAACCGGAAAGGAGAAAATGTCTTTCAAGATTATCAAATGAAAATTACTTGTTTAATGGAAAAAAAAATCCCCTCCATCTCTAAGTAAACTAAGAGTAAAATTCTCCAATATCTAACAATATTTATGTCAACTTATTACATCAAATACTATTTATTTACACTTCACTGAAAGTCCTAGCATCATTTGGTATGGAAGTAAGGTTATGCCAGGAGAGTAAAACCCAACCTAAACCGCTATTTGAAGACCAGGCTAGACAACTGGGGTCAGATTCATCAACAAAAGATGGGTCACCAGGTGAAATTTTTTTTCAGTCACAGCAACTCAAAAAAGCTGACTCAAGACTAAAAAATCACAAGTGCTGTGATTTAAATCATTACCTAAAACTGATGAAATCATCACATTTCCAAAGTGCAGTTACCATACTACTTCACAAGTGTTTATAAATTTGTATGCCTTTTCTGTTTACACAAAAATCAAGGGCATAAAATTAACTAGGATATTTCTTGTTATTCAAGTTTAGCCCATCTTATGGAAACCACATACTGGAAAATAATTGAACTTATAAAGAAATTCATAAGTGATGTTTCAAATGATAAAGGTTCTTTACAAAATGAAATAAATTTCTTAGTCATATTGTCAAATGATTAGAATCACAATTCTTAAAGCTGAAACAGCTTATTAATCAGCATATAATTCAACCCACTCATTTTGCAACTCAACACAGGTAACTGACTTAACTATTATAGAACAAATCTTTCTCCAAGGAAAAATTAAAAAACTATTTCTGTCTTAACTTTTGACATAGAAGGTATTTTTCAATTGTGAAATATAATTTGTTATTTTCACAGATAGTTAAGAGCAAAGAATAATGGAATGCGCATTTAATTTTGTGGGCAGTATGGGAATTAAATCAATCATACTGACTACTCCACCTTGTGACAACTCTGGAGCTAGCTCAGTTCCCTTTCTATTCAATTATGGGTCTAGTCCAATTTTTGTTCTGTAAGAAAATTTTATTGCATTGTTTCAATCTAGATCTGGCTGGCAAGGAGGACTACTTCTACCTATTTGCTTTGAGTCCCTTAACTAAGGACCTAACTTATGCTGACTAGTAGCAGGATCAGATCCAAAAATAGTGGGAAGGAGTTTTCTCACAATAATACATCTTAAACAACCCAAGTTGTCAATCAGTTACTGCATCCTTATTCCTTAATTGAATAGACACTTGGAAACGTGTGGGGACAATTTTTTTTAAATTTCTGGGAGTTGTACCTGATTACTCTCCTCCTCCCAACTTGGAAATTCCCTAATCTTTCCTCTAATTAGAAATCTAATCTTGTGTAACCTGGTTATCCTTTTGTTTTCATTTAATGCATAAAAATGTCCCCCTGTATCTGGGGGTCCAGTAAAAGGAGGAGGCTTGATCCCAATTTGTTATGCAATTGGTTTACACTGACTTAAAATCTCCATGATGAGAAGCTTGAACCTTTGTATCCTCAGATATTTCAGACTTCATCTGTTAGTTTCAAATTAGAAGACATAGGCTTAAATTCCAGTTCCGTTATGAACTCTTCCAGGTTTCAGTTTTCTCCTCTATAAAGTGAAGGGGCTGAGCTAATAAATATTACCTTTGGATAATGATAGATTATCTTTAAGGTCCTTTCCACCTCTAAATCTTGATCCTATTGAAATGAGACTAGGCATTAATTTGATTCAACAAATATTTAAGTACCCACCAAGAGCAAAGTATTATGATAGTAGCTCCCTTGTTAGACTAATCTTGGAGGAGTAAATGAATATGCACATTACTGAGCCAAAAGAAAGAAACTGGGCCATCAGCCAACATTAATATTTCATGCCACTTTTTAGTTTCACTAAGCACTATTTAACCATGATTGGTTTAACTCTTTCAAATTTAATCTCTCCTTCAAGAAAAAGAAAAGAGACATCTAAATGTCTGAAACCAATTTCATACAAACCTTGTTGTGATGCAGGGATAAGGACCTGTTGGGTTTGAGATTGCTGCTGCACAGTCTGTTGGGGTTGTGCTTGCTGATGGTGGTGATGATGGTGATGTTGCTGTTGCTGTTGCTGCTGTTGCTGCTGCTGCTGCACTTGTATTAAATATTGTTCTTCTGAGTGAAATCCATCCACTGCCTTAGACTGCATCAGCTTATTCTCCCATAACTAAGGTAAAAGAAAAACAGAGCTAAATACAGATAAGCAGAAATAAAAATTCTGTATGTTGTCAATATCAACAGTAAATATAAATCACACTACAGATTTATACTTACTAAATAAATGGAGATAAAAGAGAAACTCATCTATCAAAGAAATAGATTGGGCTCTATGAACTCCCAGGTTCCTCACAGAGTTTTTAAATCCTCGATTATTAATGATAAAAGAGATAACTTTATTTTTTTCTACTTTAGGCATAATGATAATATGCTTAGTCACTCCCTCTAAAAAAAAACTTCAACTATACTATTAAAAGCTGGCATCCCATCTATTCAACCATTATACATAAGTAACTCAAATATATAAGTAACATGTATTAACAATTTTAATACAAAAATTTAAATAAGACTGCATAATTTTCTTACTCTTTAAATACAATACATTTAATATGTAAAAACCTCTTGATGCTAAAAAAGTAATGATATTATCAGTCACTATATTATGCCTCAATACAATTATGGCATCAGGAGTTTATTACAGGGTAAACTTTCTGTTTCTGTTTTCTGACATACTAAGTACAAAATACTTAGATGAATGGAGAGACAGTACATTTAGATGCTATGTAGTCTCTACCCTCATTAACAGGAGGCAGAGAGGAAGGATAGGACAGGAGAATAGAAAAACAAGGAAACCTACAAGTAGATTGTAAGATGATTCATAAAGCATCATGTGTTTTTACTCTAATTTCACAAAACATTACCATCTTTCGACTTTACATTAGTCCAGGCACCTATAAGCTTCTTATGAAACACCCTTCCACCTTCCACATCTGTGTCCACTCTAACAACAAATTTTGGTCAACCCAATTGAAGTGTCTTCACAGATGTCTTCTAATCTAGTTTCTCCCCTCTCCAATCCATCCCCTATGTAGCTGCTAAAACATTTGTTAAGCAAAGGTCTGACCCTATAACTCTCCTGTTCAAGAAGCACTAGTGAGTCCCTACTATTTTTAGAATTAAGATATAACTCCTCTGTGTCTGATTGTTTTTTTTGCAAGGCAATGGGGTTAAGTGACTTGCCCAAGGTCACACAGCTAGCTAATTATTAAGTGTCTGAGGCCAGATTTGAACTCAGGTCCTCCTGACTTCAGGGCCAATGCTCTATCCACTGTGCCACCTAGCCACCCCCTCTGCGTCTGACATTTAAAAACCTTAACAAACTGTTTCCAGACTTCTAGTCATGAGGTGACATACAACTTCCTTTCACATGCTTTTGATTTGGCTCTAGACAAACTCTCCTATAAGGAATGAGGGAAGAGTGAGCAGCAAGAATCAAGTCAAGACTGGAATCAGAATTTTTCCTCCTCAAGTCATAGCTCTGCTTCAGATGGCTGAAAACCATTCATTTCAAATAGAATAGTCTCCCTCTTTATGCTTTTAATTTCTTTTTCATTCCATTGCTAGAATTTCTATAAAATATATCAGATTGGGGACTCTGGAGAAAGCAGCTATTGCAACATGGGAGGCGATGATCAACCTTGATGGACTCGCTCATTCCATTGGTGCAACAATCAGGGACAATTTGGAGTTGTCTGCAATGGAGACTACCATCTGCATCCAGAAAAAACTGTGGAGTCTGAATGAAGACCAAGGACTGTTAACTTTAATTTAGGAAAAAAAACCCTGATATCTTATTGTCTGATCTTGTTATCTCTTATACTTTATGTCTCTTCCTAAAGGATATGATTTCTCTTATCACATTCAATTTGGATCAATGTATACCATTGAAACAATGTAAAGACTGGCAAATTGCCTTCTGTGGGGGGGTGAGGGAGGGAGGTAAGATGGGGGGAATTGTAAAACTCAAAATAAAATCTTTAAAATAGCAAAAAAGAAATAATAAAAATATTAAAAAAGGGGGTGGTTAGGTGGCACAGTGGATAGAGCATTGGCCCTGGAGTCAGGAGTACCTGGGTTCAAATCTGGGCTCAGACACTTAATAATCACCTAGCTGTGTAACCTTGGGCAAGCCACTTAACCCCATTTGCCTTGCAAAAACCTAAAAAAAAGTAAAAAATAAATAAAAAAAAGTTCATTACTTTGTAAAAGAAAAAAAAGAATTATCTGCAAAAACCTGCCCAAAGCAATCAACTTTTTAAGATGCTACAGATTAAGGAAGAATATTAAAAATCATATCAAAAAATTACCAATATACAATTGAGGGGCAGCTAGATGGGGAAGTGGATAGAGAACCAGCCCTGAAGTCAGGAGGACTTGAGTTCAAATTTGACCTCAGACACTTAATAATTACCTAGCTGTGTGATCTTGGGGAAGTCACTTAATCTCATTACCTTGCAAACAACAAAAAAAATTATTGAATGTTGGAAATTGTAACAAGATATCTATCACTGTAAGCATAATGACTAAGGAATATGTATACCACTAATCTCCAATTTTGGATCAAGTTCTGTCCTGAGGGTAATCAGCCTCAAGGAATAGTATTATCATTGGGTGCTTTAATTTAAGGCCAACCAGCACAAGTCTTTGTCATTCACAGTAATAGTTACCCTTTGGCATAAGGAAACAATTTGGATCAGGTAAAACAGTGTTAGACTTGGACTCAATAAGCTGAACTCTACTAGCTCTGTCATTTTAGCAAAGTCAATTTGCCACTGCTGAATATAGTTTTCTTCATCTATGAGATGAAGGTTAACAGTGCTTGTCCTCCATCAAAGACCAACTCAAAGGATTTATCGTAATACAGGAGGTGTGACTGCAGGATTCTGCAGCATACAGGCCTGCAGGTTCTACCAAGCTAGGAAAGCTTACAGTAGCAAAACACATTTGCTGAGGCCAGCCTGACTATAAATATACCAATTCACCAGAGTTTGACCACAATAAACCACCATCCTAATAAACATAAAACACAGTCCACCATTTTATGTGCCTCCCCCCAAACTTTTGTTTTCACAGAGATTATGATTTAGTGGCAGAAAAATGAGATGAAGATATTAATAATCACAATTTCAAGATCATTTAAAATAATTTAAAATGTTAATATTTTTAATCATGATCTTTAAATCACTAAGGTGGTGGTGATGAGACTATAGGGAAATATTAATTAATATTCTTTAATTATTTAATTATTCATTAATATTCTTATTATAAATAAAACCAAAAGATAAATTGGAAATTAATACAAGAATGGCCCAGTTTTAAGAGTGACTGGATTACCCAAATACATGAAATTTATTTTATTCTGGAGGCAGTAAAAACAATGCATTACACACACACACACACACACACACACACACACACACACACGGAAATAACATCAGTAAGTCTACCTGCCTACTGTCCTAGCACTAGCTATAAAATCTTTATGAGTCTAGACCAGTTATTCTTATCCTGGGGTCAATGAGCTTGAAAACTCAAGTTTACTAGAAAATTGTCTTCCAAGGCAGCCCAATCCATTTCAGGTTAGCTCTAACTTTTACAAATTGCCCCCATGAAAATCAAGCCTAAATCTGCCTCTTGGCAATTCTTGAGTTACTATTCCTACTGCCTTCAGAGGTAAGTAGAACAAGTCCAAACCCTAGTCTACATGACAATGTAGCAATGAGCTGAATGGACAACTGTAATCTCTCCCAAAGTCTTCTTGCTTCAGGCATCCTCAATTGCTTCAAAATATCCTCAAGCTCTTCACCATTCTGACTAATAACTTCCCCAGCACATCAAAGTCCTTTTTCAAATGTGGAGCTTAAAACTGAATACAGTATTATAGATGTGATATAACCAAGATAGTAATCAATCCTCAAATCCTGAAGGCTATGCCTTTCAATGCAGTCTAAGATGACAAATTTTTTTGATTGCTTTATCACACTAGTGATTCATTACTCTCAGAAGCAATATTCGTTAGATAATTTATTTCATTATACCTTTGCATCTTTGTTCTTGGACACATACTTTAAGATACAGAAAGACATCCAACTGTTTTTGTTGTTTGTTTTTTAGGTTTTTTGCAAGGCAAATGGGGTTAAGTGGCTTGCCCAAGGCCACACAGCTAGGTAATTATTAAGTGTCTGAGACCAGATTTGAACCCAGGTACTCCTGACTCCAGGGGGTGCTTTATCCACTAAGCCACCTAGCCGCCCCTAGACATCCAAATGTTAAGAGGAATTCATCAGTATTTTTTTATTAAGCACCAATTACGTACTATAGTGATAAAATGTGAAATGCGGTTGGATAGACAACCAATTGAATTAAGGAGAGAGTGCACATAAGAGACTAACAGACACAGGCATGATAATCAAAAGGTGAACCCAATCTACTTAACTGGAATACATTTGGAAAACTTCACAATGCTTTCATAGGATCCCTTTCACAAAAACTATTTTTAAAGTAGCAATGTATTCTGAGCAATTCTATACCTTGCAAAACCATATTACTATCATCACAAAACGATCAGCATTGCAGATGATTCAAAAGGACCACTGAAACAAACATCGTAAGGAATCTAAAGGGTATTAACAATGATTTGCAGATGAGAAGGGGAAAGATTAGAAATCAAGCATTTATTAAGTACTTAATATGTGTAAGGCACTGTGCTAACACCACATGACACATTATTATTTAATTTAATCTCACAACCATCCTGACAGGTAGAGGCTTTTGGTATTTCCATTTACAATTGAAGAAACTGAGGCAGACAAGTTAAATGACTTGGCCAGTAAGTGTCTGAAGCTGGATTTGCATTCTTGATTTCCCTGATTCCAGGCTCAGAGCTAGCTAAGAGAAAACACAAGAGACATTTCTGAGTATAATTAAATAGATAAACCATAGAAAGTTCTCCATTCTTAATACTCTAGGAGACTGGGAGATCCAGTATGGAAAATTTATAGAAAGATATAGATAAAACTATAGCATCAAATGAGAAGGAATAGAGAAATTAAAAAATGAACCTGAGATGAAAGGGGTCTCACATCAACAAGATCCAAATTCTATTGAAATATGAAAGTACAACTACTATTCATTTTGTAGTCATCTTTTGAAAGCTGTGAAAACTACATAAAATTAGAGCCATCATTGTTATTTAAAAATATTTTTTTTTCTGTGAGAAATTTCCACTTCTAGGATCAAGGATTTAGAATTGAAAGAAAGTTTAGAGATTATCTCATTCTGTCCCTTCATTTCACGAGAAAATATGAGATCCAGAGAGAAGGATTTGTTCAAGATCATAAATGGGTAGAAGAGGGGCAGTCCAAGTAAAGGGGATTCCCTCTGGAAAAAAGAAATGGCTAGGAAGGAGAGCATTTTTTAGGGAAAGGAATGATGGCCTAATAGTTCCTGTAAAGGCTTTATATCCTTGGGAGACAAGTCACTGATTTGCTGGTTAATTTTGCAAAATCTGAATTTCATACAAATAAGCTTAATATTTAAATAAAAGTTAAAGTTTTTGTTTGGCATCAATATAGAATCACACAGTGTCCAAAAATAACCTTGACTAAAGATCATTTCATTTCCCTCCCTCTCCTTCCTGCTTTAGTAAAAATATTTTATTCAATTTTCCAAATTAATTCCAGAATTAATTTCTGAAAAAAGTAACAAGTATAAAATGAATTTTTTACATGCTTACTAAAAACAAAACCCCCAATTCCCTGAATTTGATATTACCATCTTGTTTCTGTAGGCAAAGAAAACCGATTAATAACACTTAAGTAAAGTTAAATGTCAGAGAAAGTTACCATTATGAATATTTAGGAATAGAAGAGTCCAAAAGCGCTAGAAGCACTAAAAAAGGACGTGTGTTTTATGTACAGAGCAAGGAAACAGAAGAGGGAAAAGGGAATAAGCATTGTATGGTATCTACTCTGTGCCATACACTATGCCAAGTACTTTATAACTAGGATCTCATTTGTTCTGTACACAGTCCTTCAAAGTAGGTGCTATTATTTTCCCCATTTAAAAACTGAAGAAATTAGGGCAGCTAAGTGGCACAACGGATAGAGCACCAGCCCTGAGTTTAAATCTAACTTCACACACTTAATAGTTACCTAACTATATGACCTTAAGTCACTTAACTCCATTGCCAAAAACAAAACAACAACAACAACAAAAACACCCTAAAAAAAATAGTCGAGAAAACCAAAGCAAACAGGTCAAGTAACTTATTCAGGTCACAAAACTAGGAAGGTTGGATCTCTGAGTTCTGTAAGTGACTCCAGGCCTGATGTTTCATCTACTGTGCCATGAAGTTGTCTGTGACCAATCATTCTTTAAGGAAAGGTTAGCCTTGGTAAAGATGACAAACAAGGAAAATATAATTACTGAAAGGGTTCTAGGGAAGCAAACATGCTATTGGATTATTAATCCCATTAGAAATTAGTCCAGTCACTCTGGAAAGCAATTTAGAAGTATATCCTCAAACCTATTAAACTGCGAGTACTCTTTGAGTTAGCTATCCCTCTAACAGGTGTATATGCTAAAAACAAAGAAAGAGGGAAAGCAACCTCATATACAAAAATAAATTTAGCATATGGCTTTTTCTGTTGCAGCAAATAATTGGAAACTATGGGGTGCCAGTCTATTGCAGAATGGCTAATCAAAATATGTGTGTGTGTGTGTGTGTGTGTGTGTGTGTGTATGTGTGTGTGTATGAATGATATAAGGAAACTAGGAAGATGTGTTATACCTGATAGTGAAGTGAGCAGAACTAGAACAATTTATATAATCGTAATAACATTATACAGAAAAACAAATTCGAAAGACTTGAGAACACTGATCAGTGCAATGACGGATTATGATCTCAAAGGAACGATGATGGATCATGCTACCCTCCCTCCCCCATCTCTGGATAGAGAAGCTGATGGACTCAAGATGCACAAATAGTAAGACAATGTGGAAATCTGTTTTGCTTAATGAGGTATATTTATTATGAAAGTATTACTATTCTTTTTCTTTTTTTAATTTTATATTATAATAATCTTCTGAGAGTAATCATAACCCCCCCATCCCAAAAAGATGAAAAACCTCACGAATAGTGAGAGGAAAAAAAGTGTACTTCAATCTATGTACAGATTCCAATGGCTCTGGGATGAGTTGCGTTCCCCATCATAGCCACCAAAGAGGTTGCTGTAATATTTTTCCCACAGTTGCTATCACTAGCTGTATGTGCCTCCACTCTATACCTGCCCACTCTCATCTATTTCGTTCTATCATGTGTTTTACCCGAGTACCCTCTCCCACCAACTTCCTTCTCTTCTATCACCTACTCCCTCCCCTTCCCACCCCCCCTAATTCCCCCTTATCCCATCCCTTTCCTCTCATTTTTCTCTAGGGTAAGAAGATTTCTATACCCTATAAAGTGTATATACTATTTTACTCTCAGAGTCATTTCTGATGAGAATGAAGGCTCATGCATCCCCCCATTCCATTATAAAAGCTTTTTCTTGACTCTTATGTGAAATACCTTAGCCCCTTCTTCCTCTCCTTTCTCTTCCTCCCAGTACTTTCCTTTATCACCCACTGACTCAATCTTTTTTTGTTACACCATTATATTCAGCTCCTTTCTGTGCCTTGTTCATATATGTTCATTCTAACTGAGGAAGCTCATATAATTTATCAGCTTCTTCTTCCCATGTAGGAATACAAGTAGTTCAAAATCATTAAGCTCCTCATAGTTTATCCTTCTCATCCACTCCATGGTTCCCCCAAGTCCTGTACTTGTAGATCAAACTCTCAGCTCTGGATGTTTCAATAGGAAAGTTTGAAAGTCCCATTTCATTTGGAAGTTCATCTTTTCCCCTGAAAGAGATGTTCAGCTTTGCTGGGTACTTGATTCTCAGATCTAAACCAAGATCTTTAGTCTTCTGGAATATCATATTCCAAGCCCTTAATGTAGATGCTGCCACATACTGTATAATCCTGTGTAGTTGAATTGTTTTCTGGCAGCTTTTAGTATTTTCTCTTTGAGGGAGTTTTGGAGTTTCACTATAATATTCTTTGAAGTTTTTCTTTTGGGATCTCTTTCAGGAGGTGATTGGTGAATTCCCTCAATTTCTATTTTATCCTCTGCTTCTAGGATCTCAGAGAAAATTTGTTGTATTATTTATTTCTTGAAAAATGAAGTCTAGAGTTCGATCAGTAGCGGGAGTGGAGAGCGGACCCATCTCCACCGCCGGCCTAGTCACCATCACATCCCGGGAGGAGCTGCCGCTGCCACAGCAGGCCCCAGTCACCATCATCGCAACCATGAGCAGTGAGGCCGAGACCCAGCAGCTGCCCGTCCCCCCCACCCCCCCGCCCCTGCCCTCAGCACCGCCGAGACCAAGCCCGGCATCACTGGCAGCGGTGGAGAGAGCGGCAGCCCCGGCAGCCTCACATCAGCGGTGCTCGCTGGTGGGGACAAGAAGGTCATCGCAACGAAGGTTTTGGGAACAATAGAACGGTTCAATGTAAGAAATGGCTATGGTTTCATCAACAGGAATGACACCAAGGAAGATGTATTTGTACACCAGACTGCCATAAAGAAGAATAAACCCAGGAAGTACCTTCGCAGTGTAGGAGAGGGAGAGACTGTGGAGTTTGATGTTGTTTAAGGAGAAAAGGGTGCAGAGGCAGCTAATGTTACAGGCCCTGGTGGTGTTCCAGTACAAGGCAGTAAATATGCAGCTGACCGTAACCATTACAGACATCATCCACATCGTAGGGGTCCTCCATGGAACTACCAGCAGAATCACCAGAACAGTGAGAGTGGGGAAAAGAAAGAGGGATCAGAGAGCACTCCAGAAGGCCAGCCTCAACAACGTCGTCCCTACCGCAGGCGACGGTTCCCGCCTTACTACATGCGGAGACCCTATGGGCTTCGACCACAGTAATCCAATCCTCCTGTGCAGGGAGAAGTCATGGAGGGAGCTGACAACCAGGGTGCAGGAGAACAAGGTAGACCAGTGAGACAGAATATGTATTGGGGTTATAGACCACGATTCTGCAGGGGCCCTCCTTGTCAAAAGAAAGCCTAGAGAGGAAGGTAATGAAGAAGACAAAGAGAATCAAGGAGATGAGACGCAGGGTCAGCAGCCACCTCAACATCGGTACTGGTTATCGCTGTAACTTCAATTACCAATGCAGACGCCCAGAGAACCCTAAACCACAAGACAAAAGCAGCCAAACTACCAGCTAAGAATACATCAGCTCCCAAGGCTAAGCAGGGCGGGGCTCAGTAAATGCCGGCTTACCATCTCTACCATCATCTGGTTTAGTCATCATACAAGAATAAAGAATATGAAATTCCAGCAATAAGAAATGAACAAAAGATTTGGAACGGAAGACCTAAGTGCTTGCTTTTTGCTAATTGACCAGATAACTAGAACTCTCTGCATTATCTATGCAGCATGGGGTTTTTATTATTTTTACCTAAAAAAAGTCTCTTTTGGGGAATGACAAACATGTTTTTTAAAAAGCCTGGTTTTCTCAATACACCTTTAAAGGTTTTTAAATTGTTTCATATCTGGTCAAGTTGAGATTTTTAAGAACCTCATTTTTAATTTGTATAAAAGTACACCTAATTTTTTCAAAAATCCACAAACTGCAAGCACCTGTTAATAAAGGTCTTTTTAAATAAAAAAAAAAAAGAAAAGAAAAATGAAGTCTAGGCTCTTTGCCTGATCGTGAATTTCAGGTAGCCCAATAATTTTTAAATTCTCTCTTCTGAATCTGTTTTCAAGGTTGGTTTGCTTTTTTTCCAATGAGATATTTCACACTTATTTCTAATTTTTTTTTGGAATAGTTTTATTTCTTCCTGATTTCTCGCAAAGTCATCAGTTTTTGTTGCAATTGAAGGAGTTATTTTCTTCAGAGAGCTTTTTTTAATCTCCTTTCCCAGCAGGCCAATTCTGCTTTTTTAAGGCATTCTTCTCATCATTTGCCTTCTGTGTTGCTCTTTCCATGTGGCCTAAACTGGTTTTTAACATTTTATTTTCTTCAGTATTTTTTTCTATTTCTTTCACACCAAGTTGCTGATTTGGTTTTCATGCTTTATTTGCATTTTTTCTCCTAATTTTTCCTCTACCTCCCTTAATTGCTTTTCAAAGTCTTTTTTGAGCTCATCCATAACCTAAGCCCATTTTCTATTTCTCTGGGAGGTTTTGGGTACAAAAGTTTCGATTTTGTCATCTTCTGAATCTTCCATGGGGCCAAAGTAATTTTCTATGGTCAGATTTTTTTCTTTTGTTTGCTCATTTCCTGAGACTATGACTGATTTACTGCACTTCTAAGGCTTTGGGGGTTTTTTGGGACATCCCATCAGGGACCTTAATTCTTCCAAGGTCTTACGAGAGGTTCTGACTGCTTTCTTGTCTGTGCTTTGATATATTGATGACCACAGGTGCTCTCCCTCTACCCTGGAGCTGTGAGGATAGTTACTGCTTGGCTATGGTAGTACAGAAGCCCAAACTGCCACCTGAATCTGAGTGTGGGAAAACAACTGAGTTCTTCCGAGGGAGAGCAGAGAGACCTCTGGATTCTCCCTGACCCCTTACCGTCTATGGGCTGGGAGCCTGGACAAGGTGGGTGGCTCTGCTGACACCTGCTGCAGGTTCTCCCCACAGGGCTGCTCTGAGGCTGGCGCTTCCCTCTGCTCTGCACTCAATCTGCCACAGCAGAGTTCTCTCACCTCCCCTTCTAGCTGACGCAATTGATCCCTTGGCCAAGAAGTCTAGAAACTATCCCCTCTGCCACATACCCAGGCACCTGGCCCAATTGTGCTATGCTGTGACTGCAGCTTTTTCCAACCCCCAGTCCTGGGGGAACAGACTTGCAGAACTTACAAGTTGTCTTGGACTGGGAAATCGTACCACTCAGTTTTTCTGTGGGTTGACCATCTAAATTTTGGCTAGTCATAATTTGACAAATTTTGTAGTTTTTGGGGGAACGAGTTTCCAGAAATTCCTTCCTTTAGGTCGCCATCTTGATTCCACCCCCTATTCCTTTTCTTTGCAATGAGAATGGCAGTAGTGTAGTTAAAAAAAAAAGACATGAAAGAGCAGAAAGAAACACAAGCAGGATAGTTTTGAAAGCAGAAGACAAATTATATACTTAGGAAAAGCAAATTGTGCATGATAGAAATATCAGTTACATGTATAATTCCCCTTTTCTATCCTAGTATGTATATGGAAATATATTTTATTTGGTGTTAAGGACAAAAAAAAATCTTTTTTTTTAAAGGATTACAGAAGGTTATACCCCAGGATATGTTAAACAACAGAAAGAAAACAGGACCATTTAACATTTATCTTTCTACTCTATTGAGGGAAACAATGCTAAAACTGAAGCTTCAGGTGTTTTCTCTTTTTTAGTTTCTTATCTGATTATTTTGAATATATTCAAATATCCTTGACATGGACAAACTACATTCCAGAGATCTTACAGACAAGGCAATTTTTTTGGGGGGGGTATCATGAGAATGGAGGTGCTTAAGGTCTAGAAATGAATAAACATTGTCCCAATTCTTCTTAGTGACTGGCAAATTTTTTTTCTTTAGATTTTTTGCAAGGCAAACAGGGTTAAGTGGCTTGCCCAAGGCCATACAGCTAGGCAATTACCAAGTGTCTGAGACTGGATTTGAACCCAGGTACTCCTGACTCCAGGGCCAGTGTTTTATCCACTATGCCACCTAGCTGCCCTGACTGGCAAAAATTTTCTAACAGGTGTGTGAAAATTTACAAAATAAAGCCTGAAAATTAGGAGTTAATATTGGTTTATCAAGAACAAATCATACCAAATTAATTTCATTTCTTTTTCTGCTGGGTTAGCAGGCAGGGAAATATTACAGTCTTCATATAAATAAACAGCAAACATTTGACATCATTTCTCATGATTTCCTTGTGAATAAGATGGATAAATGTGGAATGAATAAAATTAGTACAGTAGACTGCTAGCTAGCTAAACTGTTCCAGAAGATTACTGAGTCACTGGTATCCACCCAAAGGAACTTGTCTAAGACATGTCATTTAGGTCTACCTTCTGCCCCACATAGCTTTGACAAAGTTTTTAATGGCATTTTCATCAAAAATACAAATGTCAAAATTAGGAGAAACAGCTAATAGAAGAGGTGAAAACAATGAGATCCAAAAGACCACACTTACAACGATGGGTTAAAATTAAGTGATGAAATTTAAAAGACATAGAGGAGATCTGGCTAAACACACAGTATACTGAGTACTGAGGTAATTAAATTCTAAATATGTTCCACTAGTGTCATTAATAAAAATAGTTATAGATAGAAAAGCAGATCTACTCCTTTTCATGCTAATTTCTCCCTATCCCTTTAGTTTTATTAACAAATATTCTCAAAATGATTTGGCTGAACTGACTGGGTCTCATGTCAAGCTCTGTCCAAGGGCCTTGAATTTAGTAGGTACTTAATATTTATTGATTGTAAACATCAGTTTAACCTCAATCAGCTTTACACTGTTTAATTAAAGGTAATACCACTAATTCAATCTTCTACTATCTCCTGTAATTTTGGGCCATTGCTTTTGATTTCTGACTCTCTACTCAGCAAGATTGGTATTTGCATGAGGGGATCATTTCTAATGATACTGTGGACTACTTGCTATGACAACTATTTAACATAATTAAAATATATTCAAAGTAGTAAGGAAGTGAAAAAATTTATCTGAGCTTCAATTCCCTCTTAAACGTGTTTGTTCTATTTTTATCAGTTTTAATATTTTATTTAATTTTATTTAATATTTCCTTGATAAAGAAACATATTAAGTATCTCTTTCCAGTTGTCCATTAGTAATCTATCTTCCTTTTTTAATCATATTCTGTGTAACCTTAAATTAAATGAATATGTCCAAATGAATCATCGAATAGAAAGAATTGTTTATGAGATTGGTTCACATCTTTTTTAATTAGGTCACCCTGCTATAGTTGTGGGTAATTCAGTTTTCAATATTTATCCTTTTTGATTTTTTTTTAGGGCTTTTTTTTTTTTGCAAGGCAAATGGAGTTAAGTGGCTTGCCCAAGGCCACACAGCTAGGTAATTATTAAGTGTCTGAGGCCAGATTTGAACTCAGGTACTCCTGACTCCAGGCCGGTGCTCTATCCACTCGTCACCTAGCTGCCCCAATATTCATCTTTTAAAAAAAAATGATATTAATGATTAGCCTACATGGGGGGCAGCTGGCTTGGAAATGGAATATATTATCTATTTGAAATCTTAATATTATATTCACCACATCCAAATACAATCCTCTCACTGAAATCACCAAGTATTAAAATAAATATGGTTTAATTTAGAGGGATTTGTTAAGTTCTTCCTAGACCTCTACTTATTCATCTATTGTGGCAATGTCTACTATCTTACTCATACAAGAAATTCTGGGCAAGACAAATCCATAAAATAATGTGAAATCCTTTATTCACCTCTGATGACAGGGAAGTCTAAACTATTCTTCCATTTAAATGACACAAATTATTTATAGCTGTATAGCAATCAAATCAGGAATACTGTTAATTCAATTATTTCAACAGTATATAAACATGTTCATCAATACAACAAAAATCTCACTCTAGGCAGCAAAACTTAAATTAACATTTATAGGCAACTTAAGAACTCTACAATTCTCAGTTGTCTGGTCTGTGGATCATTTTGGAATTTTATGGTGTTTTTTTTGTGTGTGTGGAAAAAGCCGTTGCAATAATTAGCTAGGTTGATCCACAGAGAAAAGCTATCATCAGGTGCAATTCAAAGTCCTCTCAACTATGACAGAATCTTTGACAACTTGCACTCACAGCATTGAAAAGCCCATGAAAAAGCATCTAAGTAAGCCTTTGTGGAGGTTCCTGGTTGCTCTCAACTTTTTGAAGGAATACATTTTTCATTAAAGTGTATGAATATGACTAATTCTAAATACAAAATAATCACATCTCCAGAAGGGCCTTATTCAATAGTCACTGGAAGTCTTGGCCCAGAGGGGATGAATTCTTGGACAAGAGAATGAAGATTAAAGAGCAGAGTGAGGCATTAAAGGGAAAAAAGCAAAAACTAAGAAGAGGATGACTCAGGAAGATAAATCAAATGAGACCTCTATATTGGGTGGGTGGTTCTAGAGGTAAGGAAATATTTATGATAGATATCATATGATAGCTCTAGGTTTTAAGTACTACTGATATCCAAGTATCAAAGTCATAGTTCACATTTTACAGTTGTATTGAATCCTATAAAAGTTGTGTGTATCCTATACAAGGAGCTATCAATAGCTGTTCACTGTACAATGCTGCATCTCTAATCTCTGAGGATATAGTCTTACAAGAAATAATCCCTTCCCTCAAGGAATTTATATCCTATAACATGAAACACGTTCACATGTAAAGACACACAGATTAAATAAGACGGTAGCTTTTTAATACCTATAATTTCTTTATTAAAGCAGAACATACTAGCTTCTCAAACACATCTATAGTAAGTCAGTATTATTATAGCAGTTTTGAAGATAGTTTCAAGTACTACTGCTTTAGACTTGAAGGGGGGAAAAAGGAGGCCAGATAATTTTGCTTCCTAAATGGGATTCATTTAAGCCTATATCCTCAGAGGCTGGAGCTTGCTGATTGATATTTAGTTGGAGTATCACTAGTCTAAAACATGAGTTCTTGTTGTTTAAGAGAAATTCCTTAATCCAATTGAGAAGTAGTTAATTCCTTGGCTTCACAAAAAAGATGTGGCAAAAGGCTATATTAAGTTACTTCAAAAAAACTCAAGCCTAAAAAAATTTATCTATAAAATGCAAAAGTAAGCCTACTGCTACAACAGAGCTAATATTTAAAGAAGTTTAAACAGGCCAATTCTGTCTTTATCCAGGTCACTAAGTATCTGCCTGATAATTGAGCATTTGCTATCCCTTTAAAGACCTTACCAGTCTAGTCCCAACTCATGTTGACAGACATACTGCCATATTTACCTTTCATTAAATAATCAACCAGAAGATAAAATTATTTCAATGTCAGTTGTTAATGAAGCAGTACAGTAAAAAGGATGTGCTGCCCATCATAAACTTAGGAGACACATTACTGCAACAATATTACTAACATCATTAAGGAGGAAACTAAATGAGTACAGGGATCCCACAAGCTGAGGTCCTCACAAGGGGAAGCACATGATATAGAAAGCTCAGATTTGTCTTCCTATGATTTCCCTAGGCTGCTCCTCTCTGGATGAGATGTGTTGACTAGGGGCACTGCTCTGCAGGACTCACTGCTCTACGTGGCACGATGCTTCCAGTTTCCAGTTAAGCTGAATCTTTGGCTGTTACTTATACATAAAACCAGTAAGAATTCTCCCCAGTTTTACTCTCACACTCACTCTCTCTCTCTGTCCTCTTGCTCCTACAAAAGGTCCAGATGAGTTCAAGAGTTCAGAATTTGCTGGCTCATGAAGCTGACTATTTTATGGTATGATAAAACTATTCCTCAATTTAAACTCAATTTCTCCTGCTTGCCAAAGTTAATGTGTGGGCAGAGAAAAGACATATAGGCAATGTATACCCAAGAGCAAGTCCTTTCAGCAGCCTTTTCTGATCCCTTCATAGGCAAGTTTGATCACTCCAACTCTGAAGCTCAAGTGGGATAGAGCCAGACATACTATAATTTCCCTTAGCAGACCAAAGACTCAAAATGACCAGTTCCTTGATTAAAAGTGCATGAAACATGAACTCTTATAGAAAAGGCAGCCCACAAGTACTATGATATGTACTATTGTTCATATATATTGTTCAACATCTTCAAAACAAAACTCAGTCTTCCAAATTTTCCTAACACTGTAGAATGCACCACTTTCTTCCAATCTCCAAAGTGTATAACCTTGGCATTATCAACTCCCTCAAACCACATACCCAATTATTTGCCAAATCTTTCCACCTCTACTATATATATCATTCTTACTTCATCCTTTCTCTCTACTCATCACTTCTAACCTAGTTAATTTTAACAGCCTCCTAGCCTTAAATTCATGGACTCCATTCAAAACTTCCAGAGATGCCAAAGTCATTTTCCTTAAAGGTGAATTTGCCTATATCATTCTCCTTCTCAATAAATTCCCTACTGCTTCTAGAATAAAATATATACTCCTTTAGCCTTTAAAACTCTTTACTCCCCTTCCCATGTGATACATAAATGCTGCATCTCCTTTCTCTGGGCCTTTACATTGGCTCTTTAATTCATTCCTTTCTCACCTTTACTTCATGGAATCCTCTAGAAGCCTTTTCTGATTGCTCCAATAGCTAGTAATCTTCTTATCTTGTACTCATCTGTATTCATTCTCTTTATATTTATTCCATCTATATTTAAATGCAGACAGACTTTCTTCATCATTTATATAGCACTTACTCTGTGCCAGATATGCCAAGCACTTTACTATTATTATCTCATTTGATAGAACAAAAGTTCCTTGAGAGTAGGAACTGTTGGGGCGGCTAGGTGGCAGAGTGGATAAAGCACTGGCCCTGGAGTCAGGAGTACCTGAGTTCAAATCTGACATCAGATACTTAATAATTGCCTAGCTGTGTGGTCTTGGGCAAGCCACTTAACCCCATTGCCTTGCAAAAAAACACAAAAAAAGTCTGGGGAGAGTAGGAACTGTTTCATTCTTCATATATCCAGTACTTCCTAGCACACAGAAGGCGCTTAAATGCTTGTTGATTAACACACAAGTTTTACGGTCCCATAAAAATAAGATTCATCTTATAGGGAAAAAAATTAATTGTGGCCTCTCTTCATCACTTGCCATATAATATAGACTAGGACAGTTATCAATGTCAATTATTTTTGTACTTCCTACGTGTACTGAATAACAGACACTGAATAAATTTACTTGCTGAATTGAATTGTTATATAACAAGACAAAGGTATTAAAAGAGAGTACAGATTTGAAGTTTAAACATCATAATCAAGATCATCATTCACCAGTTAGCCAAGTCCTAATTTATAATTTTGTTACTGGATTACATATAATGAATTACAAATAATAATGCAAAAAAAATTGCACTTCGTAACATATCACCATACCAACCAACAGGATGATACAAATGTTGAATCAAAATATTTTAATATTAATTATCCAAATTTAAGGAAATTCCCAGACATAATCACGATCTTCACTTTAGAGATACTAAATAAAACAGAGACATGAAAAACCTATCACTTGACCCTCATAAAACCTTAGAAAAAAGAGGTAGGTTAAAAAATGGAAAAGACTTGTAATCAAAATTATGAGATGTTATTCACACTATAACACTTTAATACACCATAATGTCAATCTAATCTTCAGAAAACTAAAGCAATTTCTCAAAGTTATATTTGGGACAGATTATGATTTTAACATTTATAATATAAATCTTTAAACATGTAAAGATTTGTCTTAACATGTTTGGCAAGCAATAGTATGATTGTAAATGCTTTAGAACAAATGACAACTCACTGTTTTTAATTCCATAAGGACTTGTTCATCTACTCCATCATCCAGAAAAACTTCCCTGACATCATTGAGGACATCTTCCATCACAGACCTATATAGTTTGGGCTGTAAAGAAAAAAGAAAATGAAAAGAATGAATTCATTTAGTACATATATTGGATTTAATAATTAATGTAGCTGTCATTTTACAAAATATCTGATTAGTTTGGGAAACATTACCATAAAGATTGGAGAGTTATGTCAATTTGATTGATTAGCTTAAAACAATAAATATTTCTAAGATAATGGGTAAATTCTATATCCACAGATTATTCACTTACTGAATCCTTCAGTTAAATTGAAACAATTCATTGTCACATAAAAATCTGCATACCAGAATAAGCAATACAAATTCTAGCATCTCAATATCAAATACTAATTCTTGTGATCAAAAACATATTTCCAAATTGCTCAGATTTGGTCTCTGTCACTACTCTACTTTATTTTGACACTTTCCCAGCTCCTCCCCACACCGCCCCCCCACCACCAACAAACCTTCCAAAGCTTCCCTGCCAGGCTTTGTCAGTCTGACCTTTGGGTTTCAGACCTAGGACCTGAAAAGTATAATCATTTGACTCCTGTTTCTGGATAGCCTTAGGCTGACTTCTCACAGTCATTTCCATTTGGCATTCTGGTTTAGATTCCACACTCTTAAGCCTTCCCCCCCCCCCATTTGTGTTCAGAGGGGTATATGCCATGCCTCTTTTCTACATAACCCCCAAAATCAATTCTACTTTCCTCCTCCACTTGGAGGAGGATCATGGGTGGGTGGGGGAATGACACAGTATTATAATCTAAGAATACAAGCATATTTTCTACCAAATTGTTCCAATACTCTAGAAAACAAATCCTGAGTGATAATGGGCAATTCTGATTTTCTACTGTGTAAGGATAGGAATAGGGACTTGAACCTGTGAAGTAGTGTATTCCAAGATAAAGAAACTCCCTCTACCATTACAGGAGAGCAGATACTTTGAAACTTAAATTCAGTTTCCATTTTCTACAACACTGGGAGACCAAGTGACTTGCCCTGGATCACAAAGCCAGGATGTAATAGAGCTGAGACTTGAACCCAGGTCTTTCTGGTTTTGAGGCAGGTCACTATTAACTACCTCAGACTACCCTTTGTCTACTATGTAAAAATCAATAAATTTAGGTTTGGAAAATCATTTTAAAGATGAGGGAAAGGGCTAGGAAATGCTAAACTGTATACTACTAATCAGACAAAACATGTTCAACCTCACATTGTTACTTTTTAAGTTTATAGGCTATATATCTCCAACTAGGTTGTAAATTACTAAAGGTCCAATCTTCCCTGAAGGGCAAGGTATAAGGATGCTTTATTTATTTTTTTTTTTGTATTCCCAAACACAGAACACGGCAAGGATATGTGCAATTCAAAAAAAGATCAGGAACTTATTTCGCAGTTAAAACATAACATTTGCTTTATGAAGTTTCATTTAGCATCTACAATGAATTTTTAAATTATTTTTAATGTACTAAAGTAATCCATGGAATCAAATTTATCCACACTGAAGTTCCATTTTGAAATCACAAAACAGAATAAACTCAACCCAGCATTGGCTCAAAGCCAGGATAATAGACAACAAGGAACACTTGAGTTTTAAATCTGGACAAGTGGATAGCTAGCTTACTACAAACTTTATGCTTCAGTTTTCCCATTTGTAAAAGAGAGGAGAGAAAAGTTATATCTAGGATAAAAAGAGGTTACTAACTGAAGCAGGAAGGTAGGTAGCCTGAGGAAGAGATGGAATGAAGCCATCAACCAGGCAAGACACATCACTGCCATACTTTGACCAACATATGCCCTCAGATTCGAAATATCTACTGCTCCCAGTACCCTGAACCAAAGAGCCTTGGGAATAGTCTGCGTACAGGCTACAACTTCTAAGCACTGAGGGTTTTAGAAACCATGAGAAGGGGCCTTCCTTTCTTCCTCACTCCCACCACCATCAACTACCTACCACCCAACTGTCACGCAAAGGGGTGCTACCATATGTGAGGCACTATGCTGAGCACTAGGGATTCAAAGAAAGATAAAACATAACAAAACCTAGTCTTGTTCTTAAGTTTTCTTGAGATAACTGGTCCTTACAAAGTATCATATCCAGGGAAGCAATTCCTGTGGAGAACAGAACAGTCCTTTCCAATTATCTACTATCCAACTTCCCCAACGGGTAAGCAAGCCAGTCCCTAGCTAAAGCAGCAAAGCAGCCAGAAGGAGAGATGGGAATTACCATGTACTATGCAAGTCAAACCACCACCTCCCTTAAGACCCTTGAGAATAGTAGCCCACTGCCCAGTCATCATCCTGGGAAGCAACTCATATGGAGATGTAGTTGGGCAATTGCTCCCACAAGGTGCTACAGGCATAGCTATTAAAGAACCAGAATAGAAAGTGTTGGCCATCAAAAATCCTGGGCATTGTCAACTAGTTCAACATCTAAAAATTGATAATATTATTAGACAACCTGAGTTAAATCTGGCCTCACTTAATAATTGCTTAGCTGTGAGATCTTGGGCAAGTCACATAACTCCACTGCCTGGCAAAAACCAAAAAAAAAAAAGGCATTATCATCTTTTTCTTGCAATCTCTTAAAAACTATGGAGCCTTTCCACAAACATCTCCGCAATCCTTGACACAGGGGATGGTCTTACTGTGGTTTGTCTCTCCAGCACCCTGCACTTAATGACTGCATATAGTTTTGCATACATTAAGCACTTAAGGATTGCTTTTTTCATTCCTACATAGCAAATGTAGAATCAAAAGCTCAAAGAAGAAACACAGGGTATGGGGTAGAAGGTTCTTTTATATTTTAATATAAACAGCCAAATCAGATCAAAAGAAGCATTAAAGGGGCGGCTAGGTGGCACAGTGGATAAAGCACCGGCCTTGGAGTCAGGAGTACCTGGGTTCAAATTCGGTCTCAGACACTTAATAATTACCTAGCTGTGTGGCCTTGGGCAAGCCACTTAACCCCATTTGCCTTGCAAAAAAAAAAACCCTTAAAATTAAAAAAAGAAATAAGCATTAAAGTACTACACCTGGAATGCAAGGTTGGATTACTGGCTTAGCTGTAGAATTTCCTATAACTATAGCTGAGTAAGGATCTCATTTTCCTCAAACAGTAAATGAAAGGGTTAGAGAAGATGACCCTGGAAATCTCATCTCTTCCAGCTCTATATATGTGAAACAGAATTGTCTCATCATAACATATTCCACAGTTTTCAAAAGGAATTTGTTAAACTTCCTGTAAGGTTCTCTTTTGAAAATAGCTTTTCATTGTTTTTAATTTAAGAAGAAATTAGTAAAAACATGAAATTGATGATGCTAAGGTCAGGAGTTTTATCTCATTTACAACTCCTAGAGCAACCTGGATCTTTCAGAAAGATTCCTATTAATGGTATAATCACAAATAGCACTGGTCACAAGAGCATCTAGGAGAGTTAAAATAGGTTCTTTGAATTTAAAAAAAGAATTAAAAAAAAAACTTTCAATATAACTGGCTTCCTTTATAATTCTATATTTTTTGAATTTAGAAACATTCTGAAAAGTCTATAGGCTTCACAAGACTGCTAAGGTAGTCCATGACTAAAAAATGATTAAGTACCCTCAATCTAGGAAAAAAACTTCTTTGATAAGGACATGGACTGGTTCAACATAAATATATCCTCACAAAAGAATTTAACCAGGGAACTACTTCTACTGTATTATTATGCACATATATGAAGATTTCATTTCTTTTATAGTAGCCTTCTTTGCTCCCCAGGCTGGTTTCACCATAAAATCTCATTAAAGATTATGGCAATGAGGCTATTTAAGATCCTATGAAGAAAAACTAAGCTGTATGCTAAATTATAAATTGTTACAATTACCCCAGATTATAAATCAATATAGGAATTTTTAGCTTATAGAACTAGGTAATTTATAGGCACCTAGAAATAGTTCCAATTCTTCAAGTACTACACAGTACAAATTTTCTTCACTACTATAAGGAACTTCTTTGTTCTGATACATATTTAATGAATCTAATTTTGTGGGGGAGGTGGAGGGGGAAAAGGACACTTGTCCTGTCCCTGATGAAATTTTTATCTTATGTTAAAGGACTTAAACGACATATGACCTTTGTTCTTATAGATGCAATAATTTTTTTCATAAAGCATATGAATATGGAACAATTTAGCCGTCTTTGTTCATATGCTGAAGAGGTTTCTTTAAATATCAGTGTTCAGGTACTTCAGAGATCATTCAGATTAAGAATCATTTCTAAAAACATTTCCTAGTAGTTTTTGAGTGAAAGCTACAAACTATACCAAACAATCACACAAACAGCTTTAGGCAAATACAGAGATACACATAATTTAGGAAAACAGGACATTTAAAAACCAAACTTTATAACTGGATAAATTAGACTGTGAATATTTCCATTACCAAATAACTTACTACAGAAGGGAGGCAGCTGTATTGGATCAAAGATTTACAAGTGGAAGGTCCCTTATTGGCCATGTAGTCCAACTCTTCCTTTTACTGATGAAGAGACAAGAGGACTAGTTGCAGTTATACTAAGTAGCAAAGGTGTGATTTGAAACACTTCATCTTGTCTCCAAATCCCAAACCATTCAACTATTTAGCAATACAACCTGGCCTTTAGTTTTCTCATCAATAAAACAGCCCAAATATTTATACTTCCTGACAGGAGTCATAAAGAGCAAATTAAATAATACATGTAGTTAGTTACATAATTGTCAAGGATTATTAAAAAGTTCTTCTTATTCCCCAATGTGTATAATTTGTTCCATTTACAAAAAATGCTATATATACAGTTGTTGGTACACTCAAGTATCAAATAAAGCAATAAAATACCTATATGGTCCATTCAAATTTTAGGGGAAGCAAATGACAGATTCTTAAAATCTGTTTCTACACTGTATACAAATACAATGCAAAATAAATTCGAATTGCTTCTGTAACAGGAGGATAACGTAAATATCTATCAATTCACCAATGCAAGTCTGTTAACTTTTCTTTTAAATCCAGTATTGGTACTCCAAAGCCTCTCTCTATGCACAATAAAAATTCAATAGATACTACTATTTTTTCTCAAGATGGAAGGCAAATTAATTTAAGATTTAACACAAGAACTTAGGATATATTACACATTTCAAGAGTATTTTCTACAGTTTTAAAAATTTTCAATAAACTGGGAAGCTTTATTTTTTAAAGTGTTTTAAAGTTATCTGTAATCAAACATGCTATAAAATATCAATACTGGACAAAAACTGTTCTATATTTTCCACTGACATTCCAACAAATGTGGTCTATTTCCCACTTCCAAATATCCCGAAAAACTTGAGTGTACTCAGAAGGAAAAAGAAAGGAGGCCTCTTACTTTTTTTCTGCTTTGAATTCTCTCACACACACACACACACACACAAAGTCATCAATAAATACCACAGACTCCTATTGTTTAAAAAGCAGAAAGAAAAGCAAGTTACTGCAGCAAAAAGCCAGCGTTGACGAGCTATGTAGAGTGGACCCAAGAACTGCAAAATTAAAGTGCAAGAAGAGACCACATAGGGGAAAAAAACACTATGCTGTGCACGAATCAGTTTCTCACTCCAGAGCATGCACCTCCCAGGCTCGCTCTCCGCAGCTCTCACTATTTAAAGCCTGATCTGGTGTTTAAATGGAGAGCCGGTGACGTAGGACTGAAAAGCACCTTCCCATCCTGGCAGAGTCTATATTAGAGAGCGCAATGGCTCTATATAAACAGGGCAGCCAAAGGGAGGAGGACCACAAGGAGCAGGGACTGAAAAGCAGGGGAAGCTGCGGCAGCCATGATGGATCGATCTCTCTCTGAGAGTCGCAAACAAGGGGGCCAAGTCTCCACGGTACGGTCCTGGGCAGAGAGGGTTTGTTTGCGGCATTTGGGGTGGGGAATGTCATTTTTTATTGTTATTAGTCTTATAATAAAGGAGAATCGGGTGGATCGAGGATCACATTGCACTGGTGACTGCAAAGGTTATTTATGTGACTGCTTTTTGCAAACCTATGTGACTGCAAGTAACAAAAAAATAAAAGGACACGGGGATGGTTGGGGATGGAGGGGGGGGGAGAATAAGGCAGCGTTTAAGGCAAAGGGAGTGCCTTAGGTTACTGTAATTTTTTTTCCTCTTGCTAGTAGAAGGTATGACGGGATTTTGTTTCCCCTTCGCCATTTTAACGATTCTAAAGGAGATGGGACAAGTGCTTTTCAACCTTTTCAAACCGTAAAATGGCCCCATCCAGCTCCAAAGAAACTAATCACCACAAAACTCAAGGGTCGCCTCACACTTCGCGCCTCGTTCAAAAAAAAGAAAGAAAAAAGGAAAAAAAGGAAAAAGAAATAAAAGAAATAACTCCCTCCACCCCCAGCAAACTGGATCGGGGCGGGGTCTGAGAGATTAAGCTTCTTCCCAAGACCCGGATTTCTCCCCCTGGCTCCTAAGGAAGCAGGAGTGCGCTGCCAAGCGGGCCGGGCCGGGCCGGGCCCGCTCCGGGGACTCTGGGGCTCCCGGTGCCACTTCTCTCGCCCTACTTGTCTGGAGCCTGGTTGCCCCGAGGATCAGACTCCTTCCTAAACTCCTCCCTCTACCACCAGCCCCCCCAACCACCACCTTTTTAAACAAAACCAACTCTCCTCTTTCCACCAAAGCCATTTGCAGGCGGTTTGGGGGGAGCGCAGGGGGTCCCTGCCCTCCTGCCCTCCCTTCCCCAAGTTTGCAGCCTCTTCTTTGGCTCCAGTGGTGACTAATCTGAGCAGCCCGGCGGAGCCCTCCACCTCCGCTCGGCTGCCCGCTTCTCCCCACCCCTCTCGAGCCCCTTCCCTCCTCCCAGGGACGGGGCACAGGTCCCCACCCTGCGCCGCCCGGAGCCCCCCGTTCTTGCCTCCGCCCCGGCCCCCTCCCCCGCCCTCGGCCCAGGTCTTCCCTTCGGCGGGAAGAGGTGGCGGCGGCGACGGCGGAGGCTGGGGTGGGGGTGGGGAGGGGGCTCCCGGGCCCCCGGCCCGCGCCCGCCCCCGCCGCCACCCAGCTCCGGCCGTGGCCGCCGCCGGTCACCGAGTCACATCCTTACCACGGGGTTTGTATTTGCCGAGTTCGCCATTTCCACACACAACACAACAACAAAAAAAAAAATTTAAAAAAAAGAAATAAAAACAAAAATAAAAAAAGACCCCGACTGTAACCAAATCACCGAGATTTAAAAAAAAATGAAAAAAAAAAGATATCGAGTCCCGAAGGTGGAGTAGGGGAAGGGGGGGGCGGTGAAGGGGGGGGGGTTTCCTCCGGGAGCTGATATCCTCGAGAATCGCCCTTAAAAAAAAAAAATCGACCCTTCGGGGGTCCAGGGGAGCGTTCCCCGCCCCCCGCCCGGGGCCAAGGAGCGAAACCGCCACCGGTCGCCGCCCCCCGCGCCGCCGCTACCGCCGCCGCCGCACGGGCTGCAGCCACCAGCCGTCTTCTCCGCCCGCTTCGCTCCTTTATATAGTGAGCCAACGAGCTGCGCGAGCCACCACCGTCCGGAGACAGGGGCAGGAGGAAGGGGAGGGGAGGGGAGGGAAGGGGAGGAGGGAAGGAGCCGAGTGGGAGGGGGCGGCGCGAGACACCGCGAGAGCGGCCGGGCGCACGCACGCGTGGGGGCGCGCGAGACTGCCGGAGCGACTCGCGCTCGGCCGACGTCTCCGCACGGGGTGAAGGTGGGAAGGGAAGCGGGGCTGGGGAGCTGGGAAATGGACCGACTTACTCCCGCCCCCCCCCCCGCTCCAATCGCCTCTCGTGCCGGGGTCACGTGGTCCGCCTCCGCCGCGACCCGGGCGGAAGTTTCTCTCCGCGTCCCTTGACTTTGGAAAGATAAGAGTTAAACAAAAAAAAACAAACAAACCCAAACCCGGCTAAAGCGGCTGAAGGGAAAGGCGGGAGCTTCAATCGAAGCGGTTAGCGCACCTAGGGGCGGTCACCCGTTCGCTAGTCCCCCGGGGGCGCGCCGAGGGAGCTGGGCGGCATTTCAGAAGTGCCGCGCGCCGGCAGCCTCGTTTAGCTCCGGCCTTGGGGTAGGCCGGAGATCACGTGACGCCCCTTCCCGTCCCAGCGAGTGGGCCGCCGGCGGCTTAAGTTTCGATCTGCGGAGTCATCGCTGCCCAAAGCGAGGCACCCGGCGGGACTTCTCGCCGCCGCCGGGCCCGCGGCCCCGCGGCCCCGCGTGACGCTTCCCCGGAAGGAGCTGCTGCGGTGTTCGCTCCCGCACAAGGAAATGAGGGCTCTGCTTTCGGCGCCGATGGAGGGAGAAGTTTTAAATCAGGCGGAGGAGGTAGAAATAGCAACATCATTTTAGAGTCACTCAGCTTCTCTGCCCGCTCATTTGGCTTGCAATATTAATTAAGTCCTCGGTGCTCCGACATTATAAAGAATACACAAAATCAACCTTGACCGGTTTTATTATTTGTAGAATTTACACCCCAATTAATCTCTACTCAACAAAAAAGCCAAGTTAAGCAGCCTCAACTTCCCCCCTTCAAATTCTGGAACCACTCTGCATCGCTGACTAGGCCGACCGAAGTTCCTCCACCGTTTTAAACTCTTTAAAAGGATAGGTTTGGGTTTTTTTTTTAATTTATCTAATTAACGCTGTGCTTGTCCTGTATCAAGTGCTTAATAAAAAACTTTGGCATTCAAAGCTCTTCTTGTTCCCTCTTTACATCTTCTAACTCCACCCCCCCATCCCAAAACAGGCGATTCTGGGACCTTGACCAGTCCTCCATGTCTGCAATTCAGTCCCTCATCGTTTTGTCTCCTGGTTTCTCTGGCTTCCCTGGCTCACATTCTACGCAGGAAGCCTTTCCTTAATATTTCCTGTATGAAGCTTGTTTGTTCATAATTGCTTGCATATTGTCTTCCTCATTAGATTGTGATGTTGAAAGCAAGGGCCCTTTTTTCTTCCATGAACTGGTATATAGGCATTTAATAAATGTTTTTTTGCCGGATTCATTTTTTTAGGGGTTTTTTTTTGCAAGGCAAATGGGGTTAAGTGGCTTGCCCAAGGCCACACAGCTAGGTAATTATTAAGTGTCTGAGACAGGATTTAAACCCAGGTCCTCCTGACTCCAGGGCTGGTGCTCTATCCACTACGCCACCTAGCCGCCCCCCCCCCCAAATATTCATTTTTAATCTACTGTATGTGAAGGAACATTGTCTCATGAATTGGTATTCTTATTAAGTAGTAGCTTAAGTCCTGAATTTTCTCATAATCAATAGGTTTATATTATTTGTTGTTACTTAAGAAAACAATGGCATTATGTAAAAATTCTAAAATACAGTGTTTAAAGTAGAAAGTACAGGGGTTGCTAGGTGGTGCAGTGCATAAAGCCCCAGCCCTGGAGTCAGGAGGACCTGAGTTCAAATTCGACCTCAGACACTTAATAATCACCTGTGTGGCCTTGGGCAAGCCACTTAACCTCATTGCCTTGCAAAAAAACCTAAAAAAAATAAAGTAGAAGTACACCCCCTGATTTTAACCTTCCATCTAAAGTTGAGAAGTCAAAGGCCCCATTGAACCAGAATGCGAAATACCAGAAAGCCACCAAACTCAGAAGTTTTTTCACAATTGCATAACTGGACATCATATTATTAATCATTGTGTATGATTCTGAAATGTACAATTAGTAGATCTAGGGAATTGGGGGAAGGATCGTATTTTGCAATGAACAAGGCTGAAATGACAGTTTTATAGAAATGAGATCAAGTTCAAATGAATCAAGAGCTTATCACTCTCTCCAAATGTCTCCCTAAATGACCCACCTAAATGTGGTGGGTCAGCAAAGCAGACACGAAAGCAGAACTCCCTAAAAGCGTGGGTCCCATCTATCATCTAAGAATAAACAAATGAGGGGGCAGCTAGGTGGCGCAATGGATAGAGCACCAGCCTTGGAATCAGGAGGATCTGAGTTCAATTCTAGCCTCAGACATTTAATTACCTAACTATGTGGCCTTGGGCAAACCACTTAACCTCATTTGCAAAAAAAAAAAATTTTTTAAACCTAATAAAAATTTTAAAAAAAGAATAATCATATGAGTTTTATTGTGTTCTAATTTCAGTTAATTAGAGTAGCAAGTTATCCAGAACATAGCATTTCTTTCAATTATAAGATCATAGCACTTACAGTGGGAGGAACCTTAGAGTTCTAAAGTAATACCCTCTCATTTGGTAGGTGAGGAAAATGAAACAATGAAGTGAGTTCCCAGGGTCATAAAGTAATAAATAGCAGAATTACAATTAGAATCCAAGTCCATTGCTCTCAACAACATACCACAGGTTCAGAATATATAACATTTAAAAATCATTTGATAATCCCTTCGGGGTTAAATCATTTTTAGAGGTAACTAGGTGTGATGTAGAGTAAGGAATAAGCCAGGAAGATTCAAGTTTGAATCTTGACTCAAATACTTTTTGTTATTGCATCATTTCTGATTCTTCCCAGCCCCATTTGGAATTTTCTTGACAAAGATATTGCAGTGGTTTTCCATTATCTTCTAGAGTTCATTTTATAAGTGAGGAACAGAGGCAAAGAAGGTTAAGTGATTTGATACAAAGCTAGTGAGTGTCTGAAGCCAAATTGAACTCAGATGATTCCAAACTCAGTGCTCTATCCACTATATCACTTTACTGACCCCCCCCCCCCCATATTTATTAGCTGTATATAAAGTCACTGGATCTCTCTGGCCTCTGTTTCCCTAATTGCAAAATAAGGGGTTGAGACTTAAAATCCCTTCCAACTCTAAATCTATGATCTTAGGGGGCTGTTGCCAGTTGTCTGAACTTTGTCTTGCCACTACTCCAATGACTGGAGGAGAGAGGGAGGCTGATGGCTCTGCCTCAAATTTCGTTCATGAGCAAGTCAAACAACTTGAAGAGGAGAATTAAAAAATTCCAGTGGCTCAGGCACACATGAATACAGTTAAAATTATTTTTTAATACTTAAGCTCTTTGAAGAAGAGGTGCCCCAAAACCCAGTAAGTAAATAGACACAACCAAATTTCCCTCAACAGAATTAAAATTATTGATAGAGCAGTTTCTTTCTATTTACTTAAATTTAAATATGCCCCTTAATAACTTCTGTAAGCATTTGTAGAAGGCCTAGTAATATATATTCAACATTGTACTACAAGTACCAAAAATTGATTATATTTTTATATTTGAATATTCTTTAAGAGTTTATAATAGTATAACAGTGAAATATAGATCATTCCATTTGGTTCTGATGCCTTGACTAGGGTACAAACATTTTTTTTACTACTGCTACCAGTACTGCTAACTTACCTCAGGTCCAGTAGTCTATCCGCTACCCCACCCAGCTGCTTTAATCAAAACAATTAGAACTGTATCCTCTTTTTTTATAATCAGTTCATGTATTATTTAACTGAACATTTAAAAAATTTATATATTTTTATATATTTTTAAATTTTATATTTTTTCCCCAACCTTACTTCCCTCCCCCCACCCCCTCAGAAGGCAGACTGGAAGTCTTTACATTGTTTCCATGCTATACATTGGTCAAAATTGACTGTGTTGAGAGAAAAATCATATGCTTAAGGAAAAAAAATATATAAAGCAACATTATGTAATACATAAGATAGCTTTTTTTTTTTAAAATTAAAGGTAATAATCTTTAGTCTTTGTTTAAACTCCACAATTCTTTCTTTGGATACAGATGGTATACTCCATTGCAGATACCCTAAAACTGTCCCTGATTATTGCACTGATTGAGCAAGTCCATTAAGGTTGATCATCACACCCCCATGTTGCTGTTAGGATGTGCAATTGTTCTGGTTCTGCTCATCTCACTCAGCATCAACTCATGCAAGTATTTCCAGGCTTCTCTGAAATCCCATCCCTTCTGGCTTCTAATAGAACAATAGTGTTCCATAACATCCATATACCACAATTTTGAACTGTACACTTCATTAAATCAAAGGCCTTATGTGAGACAGTGGATCAAATACAGTGCACTTTGTATAAAGGAGAAGCTATCTCAGTCAATTGGAGAATAGTTTCTGAGTTTATGAATTCTAGAAACTGGAGTATATATGAATCAAAGGAAAGACTAAATGTCTCTAGAGAAGAGAGAGATTAGGAAAGAGCAAAGTTATCAATGATCACCCCCCACCCTTTTTTGAGATTTTATTGATATCTTCTCTTTCTTATATCATCATAGCTATCTCAAGTATCTTTCCCTTTCTTCTTACTAGAGCCACCTCATATTTAAAAAAAGCATTGTTTTAAGAGAGAAAAAAATCAACATGACTGATAGGTAAAATGAAAGTCTGAAAACAGTGCAATGTCTTCTAATACCTGTGACCATCCCATCTCCATGGGTCCTCTCATATCTCTTCATTCAAGAATTACTTGCTCATTATAATTTTGTTACAATTACTTTTGATTTTTTTGGTGTCTAGTTGTTTACTTGGTTCTGCTTACTTCAAACTGCATCAGTGTATATATAGATCTTTCCATGTTTCTTTGTATTCATCACATATGTCGATATGGTAATATTCCATTACATTCATGTAACGCAATTTTTTAGCCAGTCCCCATTTGATGAAAATCTGCTTTATTTAAAACTCCTAGCTCTCACAAGAAGTGCTGCTCTAAACATTTTTGAATATATGGGGACTTTTTTCTTATTAATGACTTCCTTGGATTATAAACCTAGGAATGGAGATTCTGATTCAAAGTATATGGATATTTTAGTTATGTTATTTGTATAATTCAAAATTGTTTTCCAAAATAGTCATAGCTCCACCAAAAATATATTAGTGTGCATATTATTATACAATATTTCCAACACTGAATGTCAATTTGCAAAGTATAAGATAAAATTTTAGTGTCATTTCAATTTGTATTTCTCTTGTTATTAGTGATTTAGAGCATTCTTTTTGTAAAAAGTTTTTGCAAGGCAAATGGGGTTAAGTGGCTTGCCCAAGGCCACACAGCTAAGTAATTATTAAGCCTTTGCTATCCACTGTCCCCACCTATCCACCCCTAGAGCATTCTTTCATACAGTTGTGAATACTTGCAATTTTTCATATCTTTTGACCACTTAGACTTTGGGAAAATGGATTTTAGTCATTTACAATATTATATAAATTCTTACGCTAGTATATTATGCTGAAAGGAACTATAGACAACAACCCCAAATCAGTATAAACTTATATGTTCTTACACTAGTATATAAATTTTGTCTGCTCAAAAGTTTTTCAGTTTCAAGTAAATAAGTTATTTATCTTTTGCAATTGGCCCTTTTTCTTGTTTGGTTAAGACATACTATCCATAGTAATGGGAGGCATATATACTCTATTTCTATTCTAATTTTTTAATAGTGTGATATTTAATATTAATGGCATGTGTCTTTTAGACTATTCTGTGGAATATGGTAAAACATGTTTATTTAAAATATTTTCTGCCAGACTTCTTTACAGTTTTCCCAAAGTTTTTACCAAATATGTATATTTTTTACCTAGTTAATTTATGTTTTCCATCTAATCAAATGAGGTTACTAAGTTCTATTGTTTCTGAATCTCTCTTGTCCAGTCTACTCCAAAACCAGATGGTTTTAATGACTGTTTCTTTGTAATATAGTTTGCAGTCCAAATATTCTATTCTCTTCTTCCCTCCTTTTTTTTTATTGTCTCCCTTGATATTTTAGATCTTTTCTTTTTCAAAATAAATTTTGTTATTATTTTATGGAGTTCTATAAAATAAATCTTTAAGAATTTGATTTGTATAGCATTAAAAGTTTAAGTTAATTTTGGTAATATTGTCAATTTCATTATATTGGTATTAGCTGTGAGCACTAAAAGTTCATCTTTCTTTTAATAGAATCCTTATAAGTTTTTTCTGTGCTTGGGTAGCTTGATTCCCAGATATTTTATGCGTTTGGTAGGTATCTAAATTGGGGTTTTCCTTTCTATTATTGCTTCTTGCATTTTGTTATGATATTTATCATTTCTATGGTTTTTTTTCTTATTTTATCTTATTTCCAGTTTATTTCCCCCAATAATTTTTATTATCTTCTCTTTTGGACTTAGGTTTTTTTTTTTGTTGACCTCCTAATTTTTAAAAATGTGTGTTCAATTCATTAATCCTCTTTTTGTATGTTAACATATTTGTATGGATATTATTTTCCCCCTGTATCACAGAAATTTTGGTATTTTTTTCATTATTGTCATTTTCTTTTACATATTTTTAAATGTTTCCATGATTTATTCTTTGACCTGCTCATTATTTAGGATTTCATTATAAGCATCCATTTGGGCCTGTATCTTTGGTTTAAGGTCCCCAAACCAATTACTCTTTCTAATTGCATTATGGTCTATAATGATATAATGATAATCTATGATCTATAATAACTATTTTTTGCCTTTCTTTACATTTATTTACAATATATTTGTTCCCTTGGACAGGATCAGTTTTTTGTTAAAAGTTCATGATACCAAAATATGTATATTATTTTACCATTCCATTTGGAAGATTTCATGTCTTTTCACTCTAGTTTCCTCAGCAATTTGTTCAGTTCCATATTTTCCTTTTTGTTTATCTTTCTGTTAGACTTTTGCAAAACCGAGAAAGGGATATTGAAGTCTTCCTGTTTTTGTTGTATTACAGTCTAAGTCTTCTTGTAGCTCAGATAATGTTTCCTTTATTAATTTGGATGCTAAAGCATTTGGAACATAATTTAGTTTTCTTGTTTACCTCTTTTTTAAATTTTTTGAATGTAGGTTTCAAATAGTGTGATTGCTTCTCCTCAGTTTTTTTTAATTTCATTTTTGCACCCCTTTTCAAAAGGGCTTTCTTTCACTTTCTTTATTATCCATCTTCTTTTTCTACCTACTTAAGACCTTTGTTTCCCGCTTCATGATCCCTACAATTTTCTGATCTCTCTCTTTTCTATATATTTTTCATGCAATCAGAACTTCCAAGATATTTTGTTAGATTTTCTTCTAGGCAGTTTCTACCACTTACTTGTGGGTTCTGCCATAGCTTGTGTATTCCCCTTTCCATTGTTCTTCATTCCTAAAATAAAGCCAATCAGAGAGAACAGTCTCACGGTAGGGCTCCTTCCTCTCCATCTTGCTGATTTTGCAGCCTACCATTAAACTATGCTGGCTTCTAATTTACTCTCTTTCCTTATTTTCCTCAAAATTCTCCTTACTATGTCCTTGGTCTTTAACTCTTCCAGGTGCCTTTTGGCCCCTGCACTTTAACTCCACTTCTTCCCACTCCAGGAGGAGTAGACTTTTCAATCATCAAATACCCTGAGCCATACCGAGTGCAAGGACCACATCTCCTGTCACAGAACATCTCTCTTCACCCATTAGAGCATGGATTGGTGGAACCTCCTCCCACTATCCAAGCAAGGAAGCTCTTCTCTTTCTGAAACCACAAGAGTCACTTTCTCTCATTGTAAGCCCTTGATTTGATCCTATATTTCTATCCCCCCCACCACTTTCACATACCCTCCCATGATGTAATGTAGTCCTTACCAAAAATATAGATTCACCCTTAAACAAGGTGTTGTCAGATTCTGCCCATAATACCCCAGGCCTTTCTCTTCACTACTGCAAAGTTGTCTGCCCCAGCATGAGTAGTTCAGAAGTTTGTAGTACTGGAGTTATGAGATTTAATCCTGCCCCCCACACCACCTCACCATCTCACAACCCCCACACACAGGACATTTGCTTCTGAAGAGCTGCAGGCCATATGAGAGGCCCCACAAACTTCCACTGGATCTAGGTTTCCATACATTGAAAAGATGGAAAGGGGGCGGTTAGATGGTGCAGTGGATAGAGCACCGGCCCTGGAGTCAGGAGTACATGAGTTCAAATGCGGCCTCAGACATTTAATAATTACCTAGCTGTGTGGCCTTGGGCAAGCCACTTAACTCCATTTGCCTTGCAAAAAAAACCTAAAAAACAAAAGATGGAAAGGAAGTGAGTTTTGTAGTAAACTGAAGTTGAGTCCTTGGTTCAGCTAATGCAGCATTGCTGCATAGCATGGAAGGGTGGGAAGGGGGCAGTGAGTGAGCTCAGGGTCTGTGAGCATCAATTCCTAGGTTTTGAGGTTTGTGATTCTCAGTGTCTTAGACCATGGAGATAGATGAAGTTGCTTTATCTTTGGTGCATAATTTATATTTTAGAGAATTTTGATAGGTTGTGAGGTTCAAAAAAAGTCTAGTCCCTTCCTTTTGTTACTTACATGACTATTGATTTCTCAATTACCAAATTCAATGGCCTGTTTTATTTCTTTTTTAAATAGTTTGTTTATTTATTTTTCCAACGACATACAAAAGTAGTTTTCAACAATCATGTTTTGCAAGGTTTTGAGTTTTACATTTTTCTCCCTCCCTCCTTTCCCTTCTCTGTCCCCCTGGGAGAAAGCAGTCTTATATAAGCTATATTCCACAGTTCCTTCTCTGATATGAATGATATTTTCCATCACAAGTCTTTTAGAATTGTGTTTGATTAATGTACTGCTGAAGTGAACAAGTCCATCATATCTGATCATCATCCAATGCTGCTGTTAGTGAATATAATGTTCTTCTGGTTCTACTTTTAGTGTGTATAACGTTCGATCTTCAATTCCTCCCTCTCACCTATATCCAATCTGTTGTCAAGACCTATTAATTTCACCTTTTGCAATTATTCTTTTTTTTTTTGCAAGGCAATGGGGTTAAGTGGCTTGCCCAAGGCCACACAGCTAGGTAATTATTAAGTGCCTGAGGTTGGATTTGAACTCAGGTACTCCTGACTCCAGAACCGGTGCTCTATCCACTGTGCCACCTAGCCGCCCCGCAATTATTCTTGTACATACTTCCTTCTCTCCTCTGATATTGCTACCACTCTGACACAAGTCCTCACCACATGCCTGGACTATTGCAATAGGCCACTAATTGAGCCTGGTTAAAACTCTTGCCCACTCTGATCCATCCTCCATTTAGCCACTAAACTGATTTTCTTAAAATTCAATTCTGAGAGACTGAAATTTTGAAATCAGGATTTTAGAAAAAAGGGGGGAACTCTGGTTCACCTAAATCATTGGTATTAATAATAATTTCTTTCAGGTGGCTAGTTATGAAAGACTGCTTTGAATGCTAAATAGAGCTGATAGGGAGCCAGTGGAGGTTATTGAGTAGAAGGTAATGTGGTTAGAACTGAACTTTAAGAAAATCATTTTAGTTGCACAATTGGGACTGTGGATGACTCATATTTTTATTTATTTGTTAAATATTTCCCAATTATATTTTAATCTGGCCACATTCAGTAATGTTCTACACTCTGTGAGAGGTTCACTGGTCCACAGGTCCATAGGTTGCATGTTTCCATATAGTTAAAACAAAAGTGTTAAACTTTTGGCTTAAACAGTACAGACTTTGGGGGCAAGATGCTCACAGGTGGATATTATTGTTTTCTTTAAATTCTGAAATTAATTCTATTTATTTCTTCTAACCATGTAAATAATCTTGCACTTTGTCAACCTACTGTAATGGGAATTAGTGACTATACCCCTGGAGGGTTAGATCAGATGTTCAAGTTCCTATATTATCTGAGTAGGAGAAATGAGGCAGAAAAATTTGACATTCCCCAGGGCTACCTGGGCTCTACTATTAGGCTTTTATAAAAGTGCCTTGCAACTTTAAAGGTCTATGTTAATTAAAGCACAAATATTAGGTAGTTTTTAACCATCATTTCCCCAGGAAAATCACCTATCTTTTGTTATGATATTATAATTAAATTGAGTAATAAGCTTATTTTATATCGGTTATGGTTTTTAGTCTTGAATTTTGAGAGGCACAGCACAGTAGTCTCTAGAAGGAGAGTCATCAAAAATTTATGTACAAAAATATTTATAGTAGCTCTTTTTGTAGTGGAAAAATTTGGAAATTGAAAGGATGCCTATCAATTGGGGAATGGCTGGTATATAAATGTGATGGGGTTCTATTGTTCTATAAGAAACCATGAGAAATAGGATTTCAGAATACAAACTGATGCTGAATGAAGGGAGCAGAACCAGAAGAACATTATACACACTAACAGCAACATGGGATGATGATCAACTATGGTGGATTTGATCATTTCTACAGGACAATAATCAGAAACAATACTAAAAGACTTGTGATGGAGAATAACTTCCATATCCAGGAAAAGAAATTGTGGAGTTTAAATGTAGAACAAAGTTTACTATCCTCAATTTAAAAAAAAATCGTTGCTTATGAATTATGTTGTTTCTCTCTCTAATTTTTTCTTTTATGTTTGGATGTGATTCTTCTTTCATAACATGATTAATATGGATCGATATTTAGCATGGTTAAAGATATAGAATCTATATTGGATTGATTTGTGGTAAAGGGGCAAAGGAGAGAGGGAAAATAAGTATAAAAAAGATTGTTGAAAACTTCTACTACATATAGTTGGAAAAATAAAGAAATGGGAAAAAATTTGTGTACAAATGTAGATTGATTTTATTTCTATATTGCTAATTTCTCTGTTTTTATTGTTCATTAATGTGAGGTCCCTTAGAATGTCATAACTGGGAGCATCATAAGAGAGAATATATATATGAATAGTAATGAGGAGAAAAGATGAAAAGTCAAGTCAAATGTATATAATGATACCAGTTAAAATCTCATTGTGTCCAGCTATTCCAGTCTTATAGTCATTTGAACTAGGACAAGCCTCCAGAAAATCAGGCAGTTGATATGAAAAGTTCAGAGTGAGAGGAGAAAGGATCATAGCCACTTGATAACCTAGGAAAATTTTTAAGAGTAAACAGGTAAAGTTTGAGAGATTATAGTTTAGAAATTCTGCTATGTTTGATTGTAGGCCTCACAAAAATGTTGGGAGAATATAATGAAACAAGTGATGTAAAAATATTTTGGAAAAATTAAACAAAAAATATCATCCTACTTAGACAATGTAAAATTAGATTTATTAGATTATATATGTTTTATCTTATTTTTGCCTGTATTGGAAAATTTGAGTACATTAGCAAAACAAAAAGCATGTTCATCATCTGTGACCTGTGTCATTTTTACCATCAAATTTAACGACAATAAAAAATAAGAGTTTTTATTCCTGTCCTGAGGGATCCAGTTCTGTCTGAATTAGGTATCTGAGGTTTACACCCCTTTCCTTCTCCCTTTGGACCTTTTCCCTAAAAAAATTAAAGAAAAGTTTAATATTTTTATTATAGGTGATGAAACAGGTTTCCCCAAGAGAGTTACCAAATAGGGCTCCCAGGTCCAGTTCCCATGGCAGCTGTGTTATTGAGAAACTCTCTGCTGCCGGTACTCAAGAGATGAGCCAGGTTCTCTCCCTCCATAGATGTCCTGGACTGGGATGGGGAACCCAGATTTTTCATCTCCACTACTGTACACAGTATACATTCAATTCATAATTGGCTACAGTAGAAGAAAGACCGCTGCACATACATTATATGTAAAAAAGGTTAGGTATAGGTATACAATCTCATGTTACTCAATTAACACAGCACAGGCTTAAAACCTTAATCAGTCTCTTCCAAGACACTCTCTTATTTTACCTCCCAGTTGGATAAGTCCTGGGTCCTCCTGTTTCTTCTTCCAGCTCTTTGGATTCCCAGGTTGAACATTTCCTTGGAGAAACTGGATCCTATTGCTACTGCCTTAAAATCAAAACTGCTCTACCTGAAACATTCTAAACCTTATTTTAGAATTGTACCTCTGGAGCCTTCCTTTAGAAGTCTCTGGAACTAACTTTTATTCTGAGTATATTTCATGACTATTTCTTAAAATCTCTTCAATTATTTATTTCTATTCTTATTTTTGTGCTACCACTACCACTCTAATCCCAATGGATTCATCTTCTCTCCTCTGCTTCCCCTCAAGAAGACAGGTAACCCACTTCCAGAGTTGGATTTTCACATTACAAAGAATTCTCCTAGGGTCTCACCTAAACTCTCTCCTATAGAAAGAATTCTTTCTCTCACAGATTTTCATTTTATCACAGCCTGGCTGTAACAGGACCAAAGATCAATCAACAAATGGGGAAAGGGGGAATTTTTATCTGTATCATATACCAGATGAAAATATGAAGCCCTGAAAATGTTTATCAGAATGATCAAAATTTTATCAAAAATACCTAGGAAATTATTAGATATTTCATTTAGAAATAAGATTATAATAGGGTCATAGGTCTAGAAGGAGGGAATCTTAAGGGTTATCTATTCCAACCTTCTCATTTGACAGATGAGGAAACTGAGGTTTGGAGCTTAAGTGACTTGCATAAAGGTTATTTCTTCCCTAAACACACTGAAAGATGATAATTTTAAATACATTTGAAAATCACTTAGTTCTAAAATCCAGTTTAAAAACTCATGTTTCTGTCATTCTTGCCTCTAATGGCTAGTTGAAAACTCAACCCTTTTCCAACTCTGTTACGTGAACTCTGCACCTCACATAACCCTGTAAGGGGTATTTTAAATAATAGAACACTAAATCAGGAAGGGACCTTAGAGATTAATCAGTACAACACATTCCATCAATGTGGTAACCAATAATATGCAGTTAGTTGCAGAGATAAGATTCTACCTGGCAGGTTTTGGGACACAAAAATAAAAAAAAAAACAGATTGTTTTTTGAAATCTTTCTTCTAACTTCTGATAATTTAAACTGTTCTATTCCTCCATTCCCATGAAGAAGTGGGAGTGATTTGATTCCAGTTCTAATTAATCATATTCTCCCTCCTTTTCCATGCATTGCCCTGGGGTTCAATACTTTTCCATTGCTCTGTTCCTCCAGGGAGATGGGTTGAACTTTTTGGATCTGTAACTAAAACTGTACTCCCCCCACCCCCATTTTGGGGGATGGGGAAAACCTAAACTCACCTGATAGTTGTCATTTTTTTTTCTAGATCTTAAACAGATTTATAGGATTTCTAGGGAGCAAATAATCACTCTTCCTAGCAAGGACTGCCTTAATTTTCCATTTGTATTCCTAATGTTTAGCTATCTTTGTACAATGAGTATTTAATAAATGCTTTATTTTTTCATTCATGCTCTTGAGGATATCACTAAATTTTCTTCCTATTCTAATCATATTCACTCATCCCATTCTAAGAGACTTTCTGCTGAGTTTCTGTTAGGACTCTGCAACTAAGATATGCTAGTTATCTTAGCAACCCTATAATCTCTAGCTGTATTATAGTCTCAGATCCAAGTATAAACCACAAGCTGTGAATTCATGGCTGTGTCTGGAATGGGGCCAGTTTATGTTTGTGTTTTCTTTCTTTTGATATAAGACCTTTTGAGATTTCAAAAGGTAACTGGAAGCTTTCTAGTCCTTAGGCACCTAAAGGGGGAGGATTGGTTACTGAAGCAATTGTGGCAAAAATAGTACCTGAGATAGATCTGCCAAGAGGGACAGAGCCACTCAGATAAAGAGAAATCATGAAAAAGAAAGAGCCCACATAGCATTGAGATAAAATGTAAAATAACTCATAAGAAGCCTTGTTCCAAATGTCCCAACAACGTTTTGACTCTCAGCTAATTATAATAATACTATATTATATCATATCATTACTATATTATGCTATAATAATAATAAGTATAATCATACTAAAATTTCATTTCTTTTAAAAATATTTAAATATTGTATTCATATGTTTTTCCAGCTACATGTAAGGGTAGTTTTCATCTAAGATTTCATTTCTTGTATGGACATAAAACTTCCTGGGTCATACCTCATTCATATTTGTATTCTGAGTACATTTTTACTTCTACTCTTTAGACTAAACCCCAAATAGTATTGTTCCTCGAGAATCTGGTTTAGTGTGGCCTTGAAGGATTAGGACCTTAGTTTTCTTATTGACATTTTCTGACAGTATCAAATCTACCTTCTCAGTTGTCTTTCTCAAGTTGGGAGCACTTTGTAGAGAACCAGATATTCTCTCTCTCTCTCTCTCTCTCTTTCTCTGAGAAAATGGAATTAATTTCTCCTTAGGTCAATTACCATTCTTCTTCCTCACCACTAAAACTTTGCATTTGAAGGAAGGAAATAATCTTTTTTTTAATTTTATATTCTGAATCATTTGCAATAGCAAATGAATCAAATAAGGGAAGTCTAACAAGTAGTTTTCTTCTGATCACTGCCTCCCTCAATCTGCCCTCATTCTTCTTCTTCCCCCTTTCCCCTCCTGCTTTTTTACCCTTCCTTCTGCCCTTACTTCTATCAATCCCTCCTTCTCCTTTCTTTCCCCTTTCCTCTCCTTCTTCCTGTAGGGTAGGATAAATTTCTATACCCAAGTGGGAATGCTTGTTATTCCTGCTTTGGGCCAAATACGTTGAAAGTAATATTCACTTTACTCACATCCTCCCCTTCTTTTCTTCTACTATAACAGATCCATTGAGCTTCTTCACTTGAAGTTATATACCCTCTTCTGTCTCCCTTTTCTTCTCCCAGTATAATCCTTTTTAATGTTTTAATTGTTTCATACCTATTTACCAAATCCTCTGTCTAAATACACTCCTTTCAACTGTCCTAATAGAAATACTCAAGCTACAAATATCATCATATCATAATCAACTTACACCCTCACCCTGTCTCTAAATATACTCCTTTCAACTCCTAATAGAAATATAACTCTCAAGAGTTACAAGTATCATTTTCCCACATAGGGATGTAAGCAGTTTGGTATTATTGACTAATATTTTTTTCTTTCCATATACCTTTTTTCATATCTCTTGAATCTTGTATTTGAAGATCAAACTTTCTGTTCTTTCATTCTGGTCTATCAGTTATGTTTGAAAATCACCTGTTTTATTAAATGTCCATCTTTTTTCCTGAAAGAATATGCTGAATTTTGCAGCAAATTACTTAAAGATTGGCAGTAATCAATTTCAAAACCACATGATTAAATGAATTATTGATTTTTGGGTTGACAGAGATATTTTGTAAACAGTATTCTTCCTTAGGAAGTGCAAATTATTCAAACTAGTTCTAGGAGGTGTATCTTAAGATATCACTTATTTTTGACCTCCCTTGTGCTCCTATTTTCTTGACTTTATAAAATAAAGTTAATTTTACTGACCCATTTAAATATTATTGAGAGCACCTATGAACTAATATGTACAATAAGTTAAAATGAAAGCTTCTTGGCCTCAAGATAAAGGCACCATACCAACTAATCTTTGTACTTTAAAAACTTTGTGTCCTACAGCACAGATTAAAAATTATTGTAATTCAATTCTTTTCAACAAGCATTTAAACTACTTAAACTTTTGGTTTCTTCAGCTCTACCACTACAATTAAATTTAATGTTTAATTTCTCTTCCTTTCTTTGGTCTTTACACTAATTATAGCCTTCCATATCTAGTGCTTTCTTTTTTCCTTCCTTTTTTTCTTTTAGTAAAGAAAAAAAGAGTTGGCAGAATAAGGAACTGACAGCTGGAGGGATAGTTTACATTCCATAAAAGCCCAGAAAAAAAGGAGTACCATAATACCATATGAGCTTTTTCAAAGTAAGACACTATGCATTTTTTCAAAGCTGATTTGGGATTGTTTCTCACAGACAATAAAGAAAGTTTGCCACAGTTGTCAGATTAACAAAAATAAGTAAGTTGGTACAGAAGTAGTATGACATAATAAGATGAGCATTGAACTAGAAACTATGAGAGAATCCAGGCATTTAAAGTTGTAAGCAGAAGTGTGCTGGAATCAGCACAACAATTGGCTGAAAGCCAATTGTTAAATTTTCAGTGTGATCATTAACTTTTTAAATCCACAAAAAACTACAAATCAGGGCTTTATTGTTTTGTAAATTTGCTAGATTTAGGAAAATGATGGGGAAAATGTTACTATATAGATTGACTTTTCAATATGCCCTGCTTTTTGAAGAACTATTAACATTTACTTGTGTATCCCTGACTCTAAAGGACCTCAGAGTTCTGTGTGTGTGTGTGTGTGTGTGTGTGTGTGTGTGTGTGTGCGTGTGTAAACCTTTTTTTTTATTGTTTCAGGGGATCCCATTACCAGTTTGGTGAAACCTATGAATCCCTTCTCAGAATAATGTTTTTAAATTCATAAAAATAAAATGGTGACCAATTATTTTGAAATAATTATCAAAATATTAAAAACAAAAATGAAAACAAGTTCACAAACTCCTGAATAAGAACCCCTGATCTAATCCAAGCACCATCACTGACAGAGATAACAAAAGAGAGACCCAGAGATTTTAAGCGACTTTCCCAGTGCCCAGAGTGTAGGAAATATAGTAGGGCTGAAATTTGAACTCAGGTCTTCTGAGTTCTTTTCACCACACCATGCTTTTATCTGCTATGTTATAGTCCCATGTCTTCCACTAATTACTATGTAATCTTTAACAAATTATTCACTTACTCCTTATCTTTAAAATATATGTGTGTATATGTATGTATATATGAATATGTATGTGTCTGTATATATGTTTGTGTGTGTATGTATATCAAGGAAGGTATCCAATTGAATTCCTTATATGACGGATAAGTGTGGGTATCAAATGAATCAACAAATCAGTCACTCACATTACTTAATCAAATACTTTTGCCCTGATACCACTGTCAGGTGAAAATATCTCTTATTAAACCCATCAGAAACTCAAGGACAATAAATTACAAACAGCTTACTTGATTAAGTTGGAAAGACATAGAATGCTTTTGGTCATTACAAGAAATTAAATGACAGCTAAGTGGAGCAGAGGATAGAACATTGGACCTGGAGTTAAGAGGAACTGAGTTCAAATTTGATCTCAGACACCTTCTAGCTGTGTGTCCTTGGATATGTCACTTAACCCCAATTGTCTCTGGGAGTGGGGGAGAAAGAAAAGATAGTATATTGGAAGAGAATAAATAAAAATTTGCTCATGCCCTATATATTTTATATACAATTCCAAGTTAGTTTGAAATCCCAAGCATTATATTGCTTGACCAGCTCGGTGATAAAAGCTACTCTGGCCAAACCCTTGAGAGGAAATCACTTGGAGAACGGGGTAAAAAGGGAGAGATCTGTCTTTTTACCACCTTGTCCTTGAACAGAGGAAGACATTTCAAACTTCAAATGGTCCAAAAGACTTAGACCTCCCATGAGTATCCATGCAATGATTGTAGTATCCACTTTAGGAGGTAAGGACAAATTACACACACTGAGAAAAGACAGCTGTAGAATTCTACAAGGGGCATAGCACAAAACTATACCACACTTAAGGGCAATTTTGTTAGGATGTCATGAAGGATAGAGGACTTTGGAAAAAAATAACTTCAGGAGTAATGACTTAACCTTTTGTTATATTATAATGCTCTAAACTTGAGCCCACTTTTCCCTAGACTCTCTCTATATGTACTTGCAGAAAGGTGTACCCTTAATAAGGAAGAATGTTTTGTACCAACTCTTCATACTATGCCTCCTTAGTTTATACCCATTTTTATTCTATATCTACCTCTTTCTGGAGGTGTTCTGTGGACTCTTACAAGGAGTATTTTGTCTTCTTGTTCTAGGATTTTAGAACAGTTTTCCATGATAATTTCCTGAAAGATATTTTCCAGGCTCTTTTTTTTGATGGAGGCTTTTAGGTACTCTAATAATTCATAAAATATCTCTCCTGGATCTATTTTCCAGATCATTCATTTTTCCTAAAAGACACTTTAAATTTTCTTCTATTTTTCCAGTTTTTTGGTTTTGTTTGATGGAATCTTGGTGTTTCATAGAGTCATTAGTTTCTACTTGTCCAAATCTAATTTTTTAGACCTTTATTTTCTGCGGGGGTCCAGCCTCCACAGGATCCTTAGAACCTGACAGGAGGGATAGAGTCAGAAAAATGAGTTGAGTCAACAAGTGGCTAAAGGCAGGAGCAGGTTGACTGACTGTCAGCTGCTTAGATTTATGTTTATAGTCTCAGAATCATATCAAACAAGCAAACTAAAATCATTTCCTTGGTTACAAAAGTGTACAATTTTTATCATTAATCATATAGTTCATATGGTTACAAGTTTGATCATGTAATAGTTACAAGTGTGATTATCAATCATGTAGTTAATTTTCTTGTCCCTGCTCAGACCGTGATGACCTCAACCTGCCTGTTGCCTAGTTTGTTGCTGCATAGTAAAGCTATTAATTAAACAGAACTTTCCTTATAATAATCTTTAATATAATTTGTTTAATGGAATGCTTTTATGTTTTTGTGCCATATATGTAGTGTTTTTCGATATGCTCCCTTGACAACCTATAGTTAGGGTAGTTATGTTTGTCCACCCATCCGTTGACTCCTTCAATAACCAATTTTCCTTTCAGCCGTTGTTGGCAGACTCTATGGTTTCTATGACATTTTATTCTTTCCCAATAAACTAAGGCTGTTAGAGTTCACATATTGGTCACCTACACTAACTATTCTCTCACCATTTTCATCATATATTCCTGTATATGATAAGGGGGGGCAAAACTGTTAATTTCCCTGGAATTCTATCTGACCCATCTTGTATCTGTTTTCCCTGTATATATTCTGACATCTCCCTGGAACTCCAAGTGCTGTATTTTCCAAAGATTTCATAATGTTGAAGCCTTTTGTATGTCTCAGGGAGAGGCAATCCTGTTAAATTTGGACATAGTTCACAATCTGTTTTATTCAAGGAATTTCTCTGAAATCCTTCCCTTATAGTCATTCCACTATTAGGATGAGTAAGTTTTGCAATCAGTAATAGACCTATAAATATGGGTATACATGGAATCCATATATATATATATATATATATATATATATATATATATGTATATATATATTGAAGAAGGAAATGTTGTTCCATCAGGTGGTGTGACTGCCTTGAGTCTTCTTGCCGCCACTGTGCCAAACAGCTTAGAGATCCTAGCTCCCAATAATTTTCTTCAGTTAGCTTTTGTGTTTCCTTTTTCAGTTGATTAATTTTACTTTTTGATGAGTTATATTCTTTTTTTCTGGTTGGTCAACTTTATTTTCTGATGAATTACATTCTTTATCCAGTTGATCATTTTTACTCTTTTTTTAGTTGTTTTTTTTTTTGTTTGCTTTGCAAGGCAATGGGGTTAAGTAGCTTGCCCAAGGCCACACAGCTAGGTAATTATTAAGTGTCTGAGGCCTCATTTGAACTCAGGTACTCCTGACCCCAGAGCCAATACTGTATCCATTGCGCCACCTGGCTACTCTGGTCATTTTTACTTTTAAAGGAGTTGATTTCTTCAGTCAATTTTTCATAATTCTCCTGCTTGGCTCTCATTTCTATTTTTTTCCCCATTTTTCTAATTCCCTTCTTCTTTGGCTTTTACATTCCTTTTCAAGCTCTTCCATGAGTTTTGGATTTGAGGACAATTCATAAACTCAATTTATCACTGCTTTCTTCTTCTGAGATGGCATTTTAATTATCCCTATCTGAAAAGTAACTTTCTATGGTTAATGTTCTTTTTATTTTTATTGTTTTGCTTATTGTGAATATTGATCTCTGCTCAATAAACCAATATACTTGAAAGTTGTAGTTCCAAACTTTTTGTGCTGGGGCTAGGATCTGATTCCTGGCTTATCACTTGCTAAGGTGTTGCTTAGGCAGCCCAGGTGTTACCTATGCAGAGATTTGTTTCCTCCTTTATGCCCAGGCTTCTCATAAGCAGTGGTTTGTTCCCAACCTTGTCCCATTTGTGACTCCAGCATTTTCAGGGCTCAGACTTTGTCTGGAGTTGGGACCTTCCCTGCTGGCTTGCTATCAAGCTGGTTTGCTGAGCTGGAACCTGGACTGTACTGTGGCTGAGAGTCTCTCATTGGCTTTCCTGCTCTCCCACCTACACTGGACCATATTTCCCTTTTGTTTCCCCTTTACAGATATTTCCTGAAGGTCCTCCATGATATTTTGAGTTGAGAACTTGTTTTTTTTCATTGAATCTTTAGCTTTAAGGTCTATGTAGAGGTTTCATTTAAAGTTGGGTCAGGGAAAATCCTGGAAGCATGTTAGAGTCATACCACCATTTTGACTCCATCCTGGAAAATCAGTTTATACCCATTTCTAAAAACTAATTGATACCAACAGATAATCTGGAAAAAAAACACATCAAACTCCAGCACTAGAAAAGCTGTTCCCCCCATTCTCTAGAGAAACTATCTTCTAGTCCCTCTGGATTGTTCCTAAACCTAAATGGGATCCAACTTGAAAATTCTAAGGGAAAGTTGAATTTGTGGTGCCTGAGCCTATGCTAAAGATACAAATAACATATTGATCCCTAGCCCAGAAAAAGACTAATCAGAGAAAGAAAACTATAGTTCACTACTCCTAATAAATATTGACTTGAAAAATATAGAATAAAGTATTTAACAAAGAAACTGCAAAAACACAATAAGAACATTGTACACTATATTCAGCTTGTATTTATATTGGGAATTCAAGGTTGGATCAGTATCTGGAAAAGAAAAACATAATAGTTCATATTAATAAACAAAAATTAGAAAAAATCATGATTATGACAAGAAATGCAGAAATAAAGTTTTTGATAAAACAATAGTTTTGAAAACATTTCTGCTAAAATTATTAAGAAATATATGCATAAATGTTCCTTTCCTTAATATGATGGTATCTATTTAAAACCAAGACCATATGTAACAGAGAGACATAAGAGACATTTCTATTAAAATCAAGGTAAAGTAGGAATGCCAATTATCACCGCTTTACTTGGCATAGTTCTAGAAAGTCTGACTGTAGCAACAAAATGAAAAATAAGTATAGGTAAAGAGGGAAAAAATTATTGCTTTTTGCTGATAATATAATGACTCAGTTAGAGAACCCTATAGATTCAATTAAAAATTAATTGAAGCAATAATTTTTAACAATAATAAGATATAAAATAAGCCTACACAAATATTCGCTGTTTCTATATTCTAGCAAAACCAGCAGAAAGAAATAGAAAGAGGGAAAAAATCTTTGGGAGTCCACCCAGCCACACATAGAACTATATAAATGCAACTATTTAACTTTTACAGAAATAAAGACAGACTTTAATAACTGACAAAATATTAATTGCTCATGGTTGTATGATTGATGAAATCTGAAATAACTAAAGAATCAAAGGTTTAAACTTTCAAGTATATTGATTTATTAATCAATGAACACCAATTACATAACAAATTGAGACCAAGCTTCCTCAGCTTGGAACTGAAATCCAAATATAGGGGTAAGCAAATTATGCATTAAAAGAAAACAATGGTTATATACCAGGATACAAGATTAAGTAATCTGATTTCTAACTGGAAGCAATTTAAGGACTTTCCAAATTGAAGGGAGGAGGGTAAACATGTGCAATTATAAGAAATAAAAAAATAAGGTGCCTCTCAAGTGTTCATAGTCATTCAGAGGAAAAAGGAAACAAAAACTAACCAGGATGGTGCCAGTTTTCAGGTAAGACATATGGTTTCCTGAGATGTATAAAAGTGAGAAAATTCTTGCATCAATCTTCAGATATGCCTGGGTTTCTGGGCAGCATAGTCCTAAATTAAGGGTTTCTAAGCAATAGGTAGAGGTAATCCAGTTTTCCAACTACTCAGGACTAGATTTAAACAATGCAATGAGTTTTCTCACAATTCCCATGATTGAATAAAGTTTTCTCAGAAGACAGAAATTGAACTAGATGCTTAATTGAATAGAAAGAGAATTGAGATAGATTTAGAATTGAGTCACAAAATGGAGTCAATGTGGTTCACTCAATCCCCACAATTCCCCCAGTTGGGCAATGCCAATATAATGAAGTTACAAGGCAACCTAAGTTGATTTACTTATTCAGTGCAATACCAATCAAGACACCCAAAGGTTGCTTTTTTGAACTTGAAAAAAATTAACAAATTCATCTGAGGGAATAAAAGAATCTCAAAGGAATCTCAAAGAATCTCAAAGGAAAACTGGGAAGATCTAATAGTGTAGCTCAAGCTATATTATAAAATATTAATTATCAAAATTATTCTATATTAGTTAAAAAATAGAAAAGTTGATCAGTGAGACAGATTAGAAAGACAAGATCTAGAAACTTCATGCTTCATAATAGCAAAGAACTTGGTAAACCTAAAGACCTCAACTAATGAGATATGGATTATTTGGTGAAACCTGCTAGGAAAACTAGTAGTCTGAAGAAAGTAGGTTTTGACCATTGCACACCATGGTTGACCTAGATGATGATGTTTGTCTTTTATTCTCAGTGAAGACCATGACATCAGTTAGGTGATACTATGACAAGCATGTGAATTGGATTTGAAGGAGGGAGGGGGGCTTGCTGTGTTAAGTCCCCAGCCTCACTTTCTCCTCCAGAGACATCTGGGTCCAGTGGCCAGATATAAATCAGAATGACTAGAAATTGCCCTGGATGTCAGGCATTCAGGGTTAAGTGACTTGCCTAAGGTCACACAGCTATTGTCAAGTGTCTGAGGCTGGATTCAAACCGCTCTCCTGACTCCAAGGCTCTATCCACTGCCCCACCTAGCTGCCCCATCTAGATATAAAAGGTTACAAGAAACAAATTTGAGGATCTGGGAAATTAGACACTTTTCACAACTACGGATAGGAGAAGAACCATTAACTAAACATAGGACAGGAAGGATTAGAGGAATAAAGTGAACAATTTTGAGTACATGAAATTGAAATGATTTTGTATTATTAATATGACTAAAATTAGGAGGGAAACTATAAACTGTAAACTTCTTTACAATGAATAAATATTGGTTATTCTCTAATATCTAGTATATATAGGAAATTGGTTCAAATTTATATGAACCAGAGTCATACCCAAATAGATAAATGACGAGTATCCCCAAGAAGATAAAGCTAACTTCCTTTTTATTACTCAATTCTCAATTCTTTGTAATGTCAGCTTCTGACCCAGTACTCAGTTGAATATGATGTCTCAGGTTATAGTCTTTTGATTGTAAAATCCCATGACCTTTTCACAGTCTTTGCTTTTGGTCTCCACAACATTTGACACTGATCACCCTCTTTTCCTCCTAGATATTCTCATCTTCCTCAACTTTTGTGACATTGTTCTCTCTTGGTCCCTCTTCCATCTAGCTGATTGGCCTTTCCTGGTTAATGTTCTTTGCTGTATCATCATCATCTATGTACCTGACCATAGGTATCCCCTAGGATGATATCTTGGGTTCTTTTCTCTCTACTTTCTCACTTGCCAACTTTATCACATATCATGGGCTCAATTATCAAACCTATACAGATAACTCCTGAATTGATGTATTGCCAATCCTAGGCTCTCTTCTGAGTTGCGTTTTCACATAGCCAGCTGAACTAAATGACCAGTAAACATCTCAAACTTAACATTTAATTTTAGAACCAAAGGATACTTCCTTATTCTTTAAACTGTAAATTTTTCATTACTTAACCTCTCTGAGGTTCCATTTCCTCATCCCCATAATGGAAATAATACTGATGATATTGGTAGTGATGATGATGGGGGCAGCTGGGTATAAGCCTGGAGTCAGGAAAATCTAAGTTCAAATCCTGCCTTAGACATTCACTAGTATGATCCTGGTCAAGTTACTTAATCTCTATTTGTCTTAGTTTCCCCATCTATAATTTGAGGGTATTACTAGAAACCCCCCACCCCCAGGGTTTCTGTTAGGATCAGAGATAATAATTATAAAGTTCATAGCATAGTATCTGACATATGGGTACTAATCACCATAAATGTTAGATATAATAATGATATTAATGATTCTTAGAATGCTCTCCTTTCTTCCTCCTAGCTTCTTTGCCTTACCATCTTCTAGAAGTATTTCTTGGCTTTTCCATTCCTTCTCTAATATACCTTCCCTCTGAGATTAACTTCTATTCATATTGTATGTATTTTACATGTATATAGTCATTTCCATGTTGTCTCCTCCATTAAGCATGTCCTCTTTGAAGTCAGGAACTTGGTTTTTGCCTTTCTTGGTATCCCTAACTTAATTTAGCACACTCTCCAGAACACAATAATTGCATAATCAATACAATGATTGATTACTGATTAGTTACTTGGTTCCCTCTACAATTCGCTTCCATACTCTGAGCAAGCATAGCCACTGGGTAGAACCAGGTTTCTACTAGGATAGGACACCACTTCAGTCTGAGTGGACTGCAACTTGATCAGGGAACAGTCTATTAGGTATTTTTAATCCTCTTTCTCTGTCTAATTTGTTTTCCATGATTCAATTCATCATGTTCAGCCTCAGGTCTCTGTTTGTTATGGACAAGAAAAACAAAAAAGTTAAAATTTTAATTGAATGTACCTCTGGTAATTAATTCTTATTTTTTTTTTTTTTTGCAAGGCAAATGGGTTTAAGTGGCTTACCCAAGGTCACACAGCTGGGTAATTATTAAGTGTCTGAGGTCGAATTTGAACTCAGGTAGTCCTGACTCCAGGGCCAGTGCTCTATCCACTGCACCACCTAGCTGCCCCTGGTATTAATTCTTAATCATGGCAAAGGGAGCCAGGTCTTGAAGGAAAAAAATATTTAGCCAAAAAATTAAGGCTGAAAAGTTGTTTTGTATTTTAGGGTAAGGAGAAAAGTTTGGTTAAAATGAGACCCTTGCAAAGTTTCTTTTTTTAAAAGTTTGGTTATTAATTTTTTAAAAAATTTATCTTTTAAGATCTTTAGTTTCATAAATACAAATAACATAATGTCTTATGTCTAGATATTCAATAAATATTATGTATTCACCTTTTAAAAATGAAATAAAATTCTTTGGGATCACACATTAATAAATATACTGTGCAAAATATGGTGCTTAATAAAGATTTGTTGAATTCAATTGAATAGATAATCAAACTAAATATAAAATAGTTCTTCTATTTATAAGTTAGAAGATACAGATGGTTCTATTGTTCATACCTAATGAAAAGAAATGAATTTACAGTCAGCTATCATGTAGAACACTACATAGATAGTCAAAATAGATGACATCAATTATATATAAATAAAAAAGCTTTTGCACAAATAAAATAAGGATCTAGAATAGAAAGAAAATTAGGAAAATCATTGCCATAAAAACAAAATAACAGCCCTTCATTGATAAGAAACTGATAAGCAAAATGTTTAGGGAATCAACAAAAATCTGTAAGATTAAAAGCTATTCACTTCTTGGTTGATAATTTGCCAAAACACAGGAAGAAACTATTCTCAGAAGAAGAAATTCAAACTATCAACAATCATCTAAAAATTACTTAAAACTGTTACTATCAGAAAAATGTTATAAAAATCAAATTGTCATAAATAGTAAATGATGAAAAAATTGAAGGATGATCTTGATCAAGGAAAAGTCACACTAAGCCAGGTGTTCTCAAACTTTTTGGTCTTTAGACTCTTTTACACATCTTAAAAATTATTGAACCCAATCCAATCCAGTAAACATTTATGTACCAGCTATGTACCAGTTACTGTGCTAATAGAAGGAGATATAACTAATTTTAAAAAAAGAAAGTCCTTGTCCGGTAGAAGCTTACAATTTCAAAGGTAAAACAACACATAAAAGGTGGCAGGAAAGGTGTGGGGCAAGGAAAGGGGGACAGGACAGCTGGGACCACCTGACTGGGGGCTGAGGGAGGAGTCTCTAGGCAGGACAGCAGATGCCAAATGAAGTGAATTGATAGTCCAGTTTCTGCCCTCCATTAAGGAAGTTATTGGGAGAAGGTTGCCTTTCAATCCTCCAGTCTGAGAGAGGAGAATAAGGGAGGTGGAGTTAATTATGGTTGAGCTTGAGCTAAATGCAAGGTGGTTAGTCTAGAAGTGATGAATTTATGCTAGGAAAGGCATCTTGTTCCATGAAGTTGAAACCAGAACATGCAAAGTGGATTCCCTCAAAGAATTTTTGTGCATGTGAGTGATATCTACCAATATTTACAAAAGTAGAAATTGAGTTTCTGTATTATTATAAAAATTGCTTTGATCTCACAGACCCCCGAAAAGTTCTTGGTGATCATCAAACTATATTCTGAAAACTAGTGCACTATGCTGTTGCTATTGTAATTTAAGTTAGTCCAATCATTTTCTGAAACAATTTAGAATTATTCAAGAAAAATTATAATATTATTATCTATCCTCTCTATTCCAATTTTGTCCTGGCAATTGATTTTATATCCCAAGGAAGTTATGGATAACAATAAAAGTCCTTTCTATAAAAAAAAATACACATAGCAACACTATTTGTAATAGCAAAAAATAAGAAACTGTGTACCATGCAATTAGGGGACAGATGAACAAACTCTATAACTAATATAAGTAACTTATAAAATATGTTTGTCCTTTCTTTTAATAAATGGTAAGTTACAAAAGCAAAAATGTCTCACTTTAGTATTTCTCTATCCAGTACCTAGCATAGTCCCTACCTCACAGAAGGCACTGAATAATACTTTTTGATTCTGGGCAAAATTTGGGCTATGGTATGACTCTAATTCATATTAATGCTATATTTAATTAACTAAGTTTCCTTTGTGATTCATGGAGATTGTGACAGATTGTGACAGAGTATTGCAGAGAACTAGTAGAGTTACTGGTGTGTAACTATGTCTCACAAAGGACTTTCTCTTACAGAGGTTATTTTGAAAAAAGTAAAAACAGAGCAGACATATTGGTTTAGCTATTTGAGGTTTTCTTAAAAGAAAAAGTCTAGAGAAATAGCCATCGGTAAATAAGAGAGAATAATAGAAGGGGAAATGGGAGTTTGAATTTCTCTACCTGACTGAGAATTAACCAGAAGATTCAAACAAAGGTAAATTGAGGTGTTAGCTGAAATAATAGAACTTAATATGTTATACACACATATCTATATGCATGTATATAATACATATGTATTATGTATTGTATATACATTTGTATATATACATAAAAAAGAAAAATCACAGCCACAGAGACTTTGACCAAATTAAATGTACTTGTGGCTATATACAAGTATCATCAAAAAGTATTTTTTGATCAAAAATATTCCTCGTTTTTTAAGAGAACCAATGACATCATGGGATGATGCCTTGACTTGGGGGTGAATTAGATTTAAGTGAGGTAGAGTCAGCACAAAGTCATCAACCTCACTCTTTCTTTCAGAGCCATTGAGGTCCAGTGGCAAGATAAAAGTCAAGAAGATTGGTAATGGCCTAGAATACATTGGAGGACCATGACATCTTTGATGTCTGCCTAGCTCCAAGAATTACAGAGTATCTGCTTCAGCTGCCTTGTTCTCATCCACTCATTGTGCCTCAGGAAGTCTTCACATACTTGCTGCTGACATCTCAGCTCACCAACAGGTTTGTGGGTTACTCACAACTTGATTTAGCCTGTCTACTGAAATGTGCATGCTATAGCTTCTTGGAGCCATAGGTAAGAGTTGGGTAACAGGTGGACACTAATGTGAATGAGCAGCCCTGAAAAGGGCTTGGCAAGACCTTATATCAGGGCCTTGAACATCCCCCACACACCCCTTTTGTGAACCTATTGATGATAAACTCTATTCTGTGCTTAATGCCAGCAGAACATTATTGAATTCCTGGTCCAAATAACACCTACTAATTCATTTTAGTTGCCAACAAAACATTTTTCAACCAAATACTGTATAATTATTTATGTCTAGCTTTATGATTTGTATTCTGTAGGTTTTGCTGTATGCTAAGGGCCTCTAAGAAATAGCAATATGCAATCCTTAGATGATTGTTGACTCCTCAAAAAGATTGGAGGGCAATTCTTCATGTTATACACAGAAACTTTTGCCATAAAAGATGTTAAACAAGTGGTAGAATCATCTTTGTTAAGAAATATATAGATAGGGCTGCTAGGTGGCGTAGTGGATAAAGCACCGGCCTTGGAGTCAGGAGTACCTGGGTTCAAATCTAGTCTCAGACACTTAATAATTACCTAGCTATGTGGCCTTGAGCAAGCCACTTAACCCCATTTGCCTTGCAAAAACATATATATATATATATATATATGTATGTATATATATGTATATAGATAGATAGATAGATAAATAGATATAGATTACTCTGTGCTTACTCGACTTACTGATTAAGCTATGAGTTAGAATTTAAAGCTTATGTGGCTCTACAGGTCAGTAAAGAGAACTGTAAATTCAAATTCTGATTTAGAATATTTTATGCTTTTGTGAAATCCTTATTCTTATTCTGGAATATGGGGAATGTAACATTTATTTTAAAATCAATCCGTAGGGACGGCTAGGTGGTGCAATGGATAAAGCACCAGCCCTGGAGTCAGGAGTACCTGGGTTCAAATCCAGTCTCAGACACGTAATAATTACCTAACTGTGTGGCCTTGGGCAAGCCACTTAACCCCATTTGCCTTGCAAAAAACCTAAAAAAAAATAAAATCAATCAGTAAGCAAGTATTTATTAAAAGTCTCCTGTATGTTAGACATTGTGTTAGGTGCTGCAGATATAAAGACAAAAATGATTAAGTCTCTGTCTTGAATTTGAATTCTCTTGCAGGGTACAAGTGCATATGGAAGTCCATAGACAAGGTAAGCTGAAGGAGGGGAAAGCTTTATGTTAAAATCCCTTTTCAATTTAACTAGCCTTCCAATAATTGGAGAAAACTATCATGTTGATAAATAACTCAGTAATATTTATACAAAAAGTTTAAAGAAACAATCCTCCTTCCTTCCACCCCACCAAAAAATGACTATAATAAAGAATGGAAAAATCTGAGAGTTCTAAAAATATCTAGAGTATTGATAGAGGGATTTCATTTGAGCAGTTGGACTTTGTGTGAATTCTACTTTCAGCTAGACTTTGTTATCATACAATATCCCTACTAATAGAACCAAAGGATTGTGAAACTGTAAAGGAATTTGGATATATTCTAATCCCAAGGCTCAAGAATGACCAAGGATGTAATGGCACAAACCCCAAATCTGTGGGTCGCCCTAATCAACCTTTTCCCCCCCATAATACTATGCTTCTTCCATCTGATCTTTTTAATAAGCCTCTGAGGGAGAAGTTGGTTTTCTTGATCAGGACCTGCGATTGATCTGGATAGGAAACTTGTTTATTTAAAAAAACTTCTTTCATGGAGACCAGCTGGCTACAGCTTAGTCTTAGTTTTCTGGAACCCTGAGATATTAAATGACTCATGATCATGTCACTAGCATTTATCAGAAACAGGACTTGAACCCCAGTCTTCCTGGTTTTCAAGTCAGCCCTCTACCCAATATGCTATTCACTCAGGATGTTATTAGTTGGAAGAATGAGAGATTACCGTAATATTTTAATGCTAATTTTCTTTACAGTTGGAAAGTGTAAACAGCTTCCTGAAATGTATGATTGATTTGATTTTTTTGTTTGTTTTTTTGTTTTTGTTTTTTTGGTGACAACTATGAGAATCTCTCCTGAAATGGTAGTATGAAAATAGATGGGAGAACTGACTAACAATATAAGGTTGACCTTTTTTTCATTAACTCAAGAAAGTATAAATAGCTCAGATAGATTATTTTATTACAGATATGAGTCAGTCATAGGATTTAGAATTGGTGGGCTCTTAGACATAATATGGAAAACCTGGTTATTTTACAGATAAGAAAAGTGAACTTCAGGGAAGTTAGGTAACTGCTCTAAGGTTTCACCAATAGTAAATCCAAGAGTCAGAATTCAATCTCATCTCCTGTCATTCCAAATCTAATTGTCTTTCAATTAGACCACTGTCTCCATCAGAAACTTGGCAGAAGCTCTGCCATTTCTGAGTTCTTAAGAGTACTTAGAAAAGTTTCTTTGTAATGTCTCTGCAATATCTAGAAAATTTTTATTCATTGAGTTACTCTTAACAAGGTTATAGCAATAAATTCAATCTATATTTTAGGAAATATGCTATTGTAGATCCCCAACTGAATTTACCATTAAATTTGCATAGATTATACATGGTATTTCACAAATGCTTGAAAGGAAGTTTAAATATTTTAAAAGAGGAAGATTCTAAAGAGTATTTTAAAACAATTGGAGATTTTTGTTTTTATTTTTTATGCTTGTGTTTTTTCTTTTTGGGGTAGAACAGTATTCCTCAAAATGCATTTATAGGATTTACAGGTGGAAGATAATTTATAGATCATTTAATACAACAACATCAATTTGGGAATGAGGAAACCAAGGCCCTCAAATGTGAACATGCCCATTTATCCCTAATGAAGAGAATGGGTACATCTCTTGAGCCTGGGTAGTTGTTGGTCTATTTACACCTTGTTGAAGGTGAATGATTATCCATCCTGAGCATGATTTGATTGACTCAATGGACTCAATGGAGCAACTATTTTATGCTCTTTATAAAAAGGGGCAGATAGATCACCAGAAATCCCTTGGATATATAAAGGATGATCTCAGTCCCTTAAGCTCCTGACATAGAAAGAACTTCTTGATTCAAAGAGGTAGCAACAGTTAATAGCAATGAAATCATACCTTGAGACTTTATCATTTTCAATGGGATATGAATACATAAATACAGGAGATATCAATCTTTTCAAGTTATTAATTGGTAATTAATTTTCACTGAAATTTTCAATAGACTTTTAACCTTCTACCCTACTGTTCTATAGGTGGATTCTATCCTTTTCCCTATTTTGAAAATATGGAAAACATTTGTCCATTTCTCTTGCTGTGGAAACTCTTCTGCTGTCACATCTGCAATTTTTTTTTCAGTATCTTAGGATATAGTTTATCTATGCCTGAAAAACAAAACTCACTGAAGGCAGATGCATACCTTCTTTTTCTCTCCTCATGTATCTTGGATTTCAATTATCTATTAATTGAAAAGGGACAGAGTGGAAAAATTGGCTCTGCACACCAACCAAATTAGTGGTTGAAAAGAAAAGAATTACAATGCAGTAATAATAGAGATGCCTTGGGCAGCTAGGTAAAACAGTGGCTAGAGCACTGGCTCTGGAGTCAGGAGGTGCTGAGTTCAAATTCAGCACCAGGCACTTAATAATTACCTAACTGTGTGACCTTGGGCAAGTCACTTAACTTCATTGCCTTGCAAAAATGACCCCCCCCCACAAAAGAGAAGCCTAGTATTTCATGGAAGATGAAATCGAAAAAAAATCCAGCAATAAAATACATGACCTCTATAGAAATGTCTATGATGTCTATATTTTAAAAATCATGAATAACAATCAACACAAAGAGAAAAATTTAGTTTAATTAAGATGATGAGATAAGACATTTCTGGAGCAATACTCTAGGTTATATTCATTCAAAAAAACTCAGAATAGTTTAAAAAGTTAAGAGTCCAGTAACATCATATCTGTTAACATCAGATAACATCAAAATCAATGAAGAGAAAAACACAAGTGATAGTGCCTTGGGAATTTATTACTATAAACTCCCCGGAGTGAAATGGATGAGGAGTTTGGGGAACAGGTTACAAGTATGGCAAAGAGACAAGATGTGGGATTTTCAATCTCCAGACATCTGTTGAGAATCTCTCTGACAAAAGCAGAGCAGCCAATGCCTTCTTGATTTGCCATAATAATAATAATAATAATAATAATAATAATAATAATAATAATAATTTCATCCTTCAAAAGTGGAGGAAGTGAAGAGAATGGCTATTCTGAACTAACATTGTTTGGATGAGGTAGGAGAGAGAAAGCAACTATTATATTTTAAAATTTGTGATTGAAAAAGGAGAGAAAAAATCTACTCTGACATAAACCCTAACTTTTGGGAGAGTAAATTTCAGAGAAAAAAATAGGAAAGATCCCCTGACCTAAAATTCTAGAGGGGATGCCAACTTAGGAGAAGTAGAAAACTCAGTATTAAATTCTAAAAGTACTAACAGAAATAATTTTAATGATGAAAAATGAGGTGGGGGGCTATTTAAATAGACCAGTGTGGATAAACAACTTCTATTTTAAAAATGAAGAATGGATACAAATATGGAGAATGAATACAAATAATGGAGAATAGATACAAATATATAACAGTCCCCAAAAATAAAAGAAATCTTAAAGTAGAATGAGCTGAGGCTAGGGAAGAATGCTAAGAATGTCAAAAAGATTTGGGATGTGTACATATGTGTGTATTTGTGTACTTAAAGCTATATTATGAAAATAGAAGGATCAAGGAAAGAATGGGATCAAAAAAAGGGAGAATGCTTTTTTTAAATCAAGATATGCTAAAGGAAGGAAGAAAAGCAGGAAGGAATAAAAGAAGGAAATTTATTAATCACTATATACTTACACTGTGTAAAAAACAATGGATACAAATAGAAAACAAGATAGTTCCTGCTGTCAAGGGGTTTACAGTGTAATTGGGGAAGGTCACACATAGAGATTTTTCTGCAGAATGGATAGAGAGACCCAGTGGTCCTTAGGGTTCATCAACAGAACAGATGGTAATGCCCATGAGTTTGCAGAGTATAACAGTAGGACTAGATAGCTGGTAATAATAAAAAATAGAAAGGCCTAGATAACTGGCAATTCACATAACTGGATAGCTGAGTGAAAGAAGAATCATTTAAGTTTCTTTTATGTTACTTCTGTCTTCTTTGTCAAAGAAAAAGATATTTGGACTAAAAAGGACAGAACAAAAACGGTCCATTGGGAATGAAAATACAAGATAAATAGGAGGTAATAACAGAGCACATAACTATTCTTGAGTTGTTTAAGTCACCAGGTCAAGATGAATTATATTCCTAGGTACTAAAAGAGTTGGAAAATGTTATAATTGACCTGTCAGTGATCTTTGAAAGATTTCAGAGAAGACGGTATTTGTCAGAAGACTGGAGAAGAACAAGTGTCCCAGTTTTCAAAAAAGAGAGTATAGATTAGATGTTATGTAGGCTAGAGAGAATGACTTTGATTCAATTTAATTCAACTTAACAACTAGCTATAATACCTACAATGTTCAAAGCACTGTGAGGATACAAAAACAAAACAAAACAAAAATCCCTGTCCTCCAGTAGATCATATTCTAATAGCTTTACTCCCTACCTGATGTTTGTCCTTTTCTTTTTTAGGTTTTTTTTTTTGCAAGGCAAACGGGGTCAAGTGGCTTGCCCAAGGCCACACAGCTAGGTAATTAGGATGTGAAGCAATCAGGGTTAAGTAAAGTCAAAGTCACACAGCTAGGAAATTTCTGAACCCAGGGTTGGTGCTACCTGTGAGCATTGGAGTTAGGAAGACAGGAATTCAAATTCAGCCTCAGACTCTTGACACTTACTAGGTGTGTGATCTTGGCCAAGTCACTTAACCTTGATTGACTTGCATCCAGGGCCATCTCTAGTTGTCTTGATTCATATCTGGCCAGTACTCTTTCCAATTCTTATACTATATAGCTGCCAAAGTGATTTGTCTAAAAGGAAGATGGGACCACGTCCCTTTCTTTCTCAATAAAATGCAATGGCCCACAGTTGGCCAGGATCAATATCGTTTCATTTTTTTCTCACTTTTTACTTCTTTTTTTGTAAATTTTATAATATACATAGTTATTTGTATCTGGTACTACTGTCCATTCTATTAAATTTTATTTATTTATTTATTTGTTTGTTTTTTAGTTTTTAGTTTTTTTGCAAGGCAATGGTGTTAAGTGGCTTGCCCAAGGTCACACAATCAGGCAATGTATTAAGTGTATGAGTCTGGATTTGAACTCAGGTCCTGACTCCAGGACTGGTACTCTGTTCACTGTACTACCTAGCTGCCCTAGAAATTAGCCCATTATAGGCTATTCAACCAGCCTCTGAAGGACAGTATTGATAATGAGATTGGATTAACTTTCTCCTCAATCTTATTGATATCCCACCCAAGTGGGGAACCCCATGGTGTTCTACTCAGGCTTTGGTGGAGATAAAACCTTTGTCCAGATAGCCCAAAGTGGTCTGGGAGTGAGAAGATCAGTCATACCCTCACCCTCTCATTAGAATAAATCCACTTCTCATTATAATATTCACTTTTCTATTAAACATTCAATCAGAGTTGATTGCCATCTATAAGGAACAACATCTGCTCTTCCAAAGTCATATAAATGTCAAGAAGCCACCATGATCCAATCTTTGATTTATAAAAGACCCTATTATTAATTATTCACTAGCTAAAATAAATCAGATGATGAAATTACCCATAAATTATGTCTCATGAACTTTTTATATGTTACTTATGTATTTGGTAAAAAATTTTGCTGAATGGAGTTCATGATCAAAAAAGTTTTAAGATCACTTACTAGCCTAGACAATAGTATAACTAAGAGAATTCAGAAATGATTAACTGACTCAAACCAAAAAGTTCATTTATGTCAGCACTGATGGAGATCTCCATCTTAAAGTTATCTCCTTCCCTCTACTCAAATAGCTACTACCATGCACAGTAGAGATGTCTCCTTGGCCCTGTGCTGATTAATATTTTAATCAATGAGTTGAATGTGATTAGTTACCACATGGTTATCAAATCTGCTGATGACACAAAACTGGAAGGGATAGCAAATATAGCATATGATAAATGAGGATCCAAAAAAGTCTTGACTGGCTTGAAAGTTTTTATTGTTGTTGTCTAGTTGTGTCCCACTCTTCATGATCCCGTTTGAAGTTTTATTGACAAAGATACTGGAACAGTTTGCCATTTCATTTTCCAGTTGAGGAAATTGAGACCAACAGGGTTAAGTGACTTGCTCAGGGTCAAATAGCTAATTTGAATGCAGGAAGATTAGTTTTCTTGATTTCAGGCCCAGCACTCTACCCTCTGTATCATTTGGTTGTCCTTTCTTTGTTCTAATTAATAGATTTCCTTAAAAGTGTATATTATCTTAATCGATCAGACAGTTTTCTACCTAATTTATTGTTTCTGAGTTAGGTCATATTTAAGTCCTGTGTCATATCTCACTAAGTGATACCAAAGAGGTTAATTTTACCTCCTTGTGTTAAGATCTTTAATTGACCTTGATTTTTATACATTCTTTGTATTGCTTTAGGGCATCTGAGGCCATGAGCTTTTCATAGCTGCTCTTCTTGGCTATCTTTTCTTCTGATATTCTTCTTTCTATATGATTCTTGTTATTCTCTGTGTTAACTTTCAGAGAAAGTGATGGACAGTCTTCTCTTCCCCTTCTATTTTTCAGTTTAAAACCTTTTTGATTAGGTTCACAAATCTCCAAGCAAATATTATTTTTCTGATCTTCTTTAGCTGAATTCTATCCCCAGTCAGGAACCCATCATTCTTCTATCTACAGCTATGGTCCTTAAATCCACATTCCTTTCTCACAAACCATCTTCTTGAACACTTTCCAAATCTGCCTTTCTTACAAGGACAGTTTCTTTACCAGGTTTTCTTTTTTAATTATTTTTTTATTTTTAATTTACATTTTTATTTATTTACACATTCAAAAATATTCTTGTTGTAAGACTAAACATAATCCCCCTTCCCCCCACAAAAATAAAAATCCTCACAAGAAATAAAGTGAAAGAAAGAGAAAAAAATGTGCTTCGTCTATGTTCTGATACTATTAGCTCTGTCTCTGGAGTGGATCACTTTTTTTATCGTTAAGTAAGAGAAGTTACTTCCATATTTTTCCACAGTTGCAGTTACTGATTTTAATTCCCTCCATCCATTCCTTCACACTCCCATTTATTATATTTTCTCTTTCCTTTCATTCTGTCCCTCTTCAAAAGTGTGCTATGGGGCAGCTGAGTGGCACAGCAGATAGAGCACTGACCCTGTGACCAGGACCCAGCACCCACTCAGCCCCATGATCCCAGAAAGGCCCCCCCATCCCAGCAACTTGCAAAAAGTAAAAAAAGAAAATGTGTTATATTATATCTGACTATCTTCTCCCATGATCTACTCTCTCCTCTATCACCTCCATCCCCTCTCCTCTCCCCCTCTCCCCCTTCTCTCCTTTTTCCTCTAGATTTCTATGCCCTATTAAGTAGTATGCTGTTTCGTCTCTGAGCTATTTCCAATGAGAATGAAGACTCCCTCTTTCCCTCTTCCAAACCATTGCAAAAGATATTTCTTGACTCTTTTACATGAAATATCTCAGTCTATTCTACCTCTCCTTTCCCTTTGTCCAAGTACATTTCCCTTTCACCCACTGACTCTATTTTTACAATATATTATAGCTTTATATTCAGCTCTCTCCTGTGTCTTGTCTATAAAAGCTCCTTCAAACTGCTCTAATAAATGAGAAGGTTCATATGAATATTATCAGTATCATCTTCCCATGCAAGAATACATAAAGTTCATCATTATTAAATCCCTCATAATTTACCCTTCTTTTCTACTATCTCTATGCTTCACCTGAGTCCTGTACTTGGAGATCAAACTTTCTGTTTGGTTCTGGCCATTTCAACAGCAACATTTGAAATTCCCCATTTTCATTGAAAGTCCATCTTTTCTCTTGGAAGAGGATGTTCAGTTTTTCTGGGTAGATGATTCTTGGTTGCATTCCAAACTCTTTTGCCTTCTGGAATATTATATTCCAAGCCCTATGAACCCTTAATGTAGTTGCTGCTAAATCCTGTATTATCCTGACTGTAGCTCCATGATATTTGAATTTTTTCCTTCTGGCTGCTTGTAATATTTTCTCTTTGACTTGGGAGGTCTGAAACTTGGCTATAATATTCCTGGGGGTTGTTTTGGTTTTTTTGGGGAGTTTTGGGGGTCTCTTTCAGGAGATTGGTAGATTCTCTCAGTTTCTATAGAAATTCTTTAAAAATGAAGTCAAGGCTCTTTTTCTGATCCTGACTTTCAGGTAGTCCAATAATATTTAAATTATCTCTTCTGGATCTGTTTTCCAGATCCAGTGTTTTTTTTTCAATGAGATATTTACATTTTCTTCTAGCTTTTCAATTTTTTGAAATTGTTTTATTGTGTCTTGATTTCTAGCAAAGTCATCAGTTTCCTTTAGCTCCATTCTACATTTGAAGGATTTATTTTCCTCAGAGAGCTTTCTTATGTCCTTTTCCATCTGGCCAATTCTGCTTTTTAAGGTATTCTCCTCATTGACTTTTTGGATTGTTTTATCCATTTGACCTAAACTGGTTTTTAACATGCCATTTTCTTCACCATTTTTTTTTGATCTCCTTGACTAAGCTGCTGATTTGGCTTTCATGTTTTTTTTTTGCATCTCTCATTTCTCTTCCCAATTTTTCCTCTATCTCCCTTACTTGATTTTCAAAATCTTTTTTGAGTCTGCCATAGACCTAACCCAACTTCTATACTTTTTGGAGTCTTTAGATGAAGAAGCTTGGACTTTTTCATCTTCAGATTGTGTGCATTGATCTTCCATGGGACCAAAGTACTGTCTATGATCAGGTTCCTTTTTTTTCCTGTTTACTCATTTTCCCAGCCTGTACCTGGGGTTTTGGGGTGCTTCCTGAGTTTTTGAGTATTATTGGGAGACTCCTGCAAGGACCTCAGTATGTGAAGCTTTGACTGTTCTCCTGGTCTGTTGAATTGCCACAAGTTCACTTCTCTAGGGCCCCAGACCACGGCTAGGGTCTGAATGTTGTCAAAGCCCAAAGTCCTATCCCAGGGACTGAGGACAGACCTCAGCAGCTCCCCCCACTCCCTTAGCTAACATGGGCTGAGCCCTTAGAGAGCAGCTGTCAAGCAACTCCTGCTTGATGGGTCCACAGGCCTGCTTTCATTTCCTGGGATCTGGGCTGCACTGAGGGCTGCAGCCATGCTGAGGAGAGCCACACTGGCTTGGCACTTGCTCTGGGAGAGGTCTCCCTGCTGATCTTTCAAGTTGTGCTTGGTGTTCCCTGGGGTGGCAAGTCAGCAAACTGCTTCTGCTGACAGGAGCTGGCACTCCCAGAGACCCAGGCACCCCATGGGCTGTTCCCAGAGGGCTGGAACTCTGTTGCTCTGTCTGGGTTGTCCTAGTGGCACTGCTGCCCCCTCCAATCCTGTGGAACAGAGCCTTCCCATGGTCTTCCAGGTTGCCTTGGGCTGGAGAATTGTCTCACTGGATCTTTCTGTGGGTTCTGTCTCCTGGTAATTTAGTTAGAGCCATAATTTTAATTATTTCTTGAAATATTTTGGAGAGAGCTCCTGGGAAAGCCTGTCTCATGCTTCCATCTTGGCTCTGCCCCCCATTAGGTTTTCTTAGCAACATTTTCTAGGTTCTTTCTGTTGGTCTCATTCATTTCTATATGTTGGATCGGATTTAATTGGCATGGAAAATTCCTAGATACAGAAACTCAATCTACCTGTGCAGCTTATCTCCTTCCCTGAAATTTACAATTTTATAAAGTTGCCCAGAGTTTAAGGGACTTGCCCAAGGTCACACAGTCAGTCAACATTTATCAAGAGTAATATTTGAAACCAGATCATCTTGATGAGTTCTAAGCTTGACTCTCTAACAACTCTATAATACTGCCTTTCAACAGAGATGGTTATAGGACTCTGAGTTTGACATACTTCAGAAGACTCTCTGTTGTGTACCAATTATATGTCCTGGAAAGTTAGCATATCTTTCAACCTTACATATCAGGTTGGTACTCTTAAAAAGGATAACAATAAAATTGCTCTCACTGTAGTTTGTCTCCTTCATATATATCTAGGTTAGGAGAACTCACTGCTTCTTCAAACTCTTTTCCTCATTGTTTTCTCTTTGAAAGATTTTCTAAAGCATATCCCTATAAAATGGAGACTAAAGAGTCATTCTTCTAGTTTTTTTGCCTTCTCTATCAATTTCCATTTTGTGCACATGTAGTTACTTAACACTGGTAAAAATTCAAACAAGGTGTGTTTTCTGCAGGTCATTGGAAAGAAAAATTACTGGAATTAAGAGTCTCAGTTTTCTATCTTTTTTGTGGCCAATTTTCATGGCTAAGGGCCAGGCCATACTATTTGCTAAAGGAAGTAAGATGGTATGCTTGGTGTCTGAGGTCTCTTGAATGAAGCTTTATCTATAGCAGCCTTTTCCTTGACTTTTCCTGAGATAGACCACTACTTACTGGCATTCTACAGTAGGTTCAATCTATCATTAACAGATTCCTAAGTCAACCCTAATGAAAACAGAACATTCTCTCAGGTGTTGTCTAAGGCTTGTCATGTAGGGTAGTCATGCTGTGGGGAAAAAAAAGTCATATAGAAGTCCAATTTCTAAGCATTCCTTAACTCTTTTCTCTTTTCCCCTTTTATCTCTGACAAGTTTTCAGAACTTTACCCTTCTTCCTTTTTCAGTGATCTTCTAGCTCCTCTGGGCTAGAGGAAGCTTATCTTATTGGGGCTTTCCTTAACATTTTTCCTCCCTCTCAGTATTACTTCCTCCCCTGTTCAAGCGCATTTGGTTTAAAATTATCTTGTTTTTGCTAAGCTTTACTGTAAATTATAGCTACTCTTAGTTAAATAGATGATAGATAGATCAATAGATAGAGAGATGGAAGCAGGCAGGCAATAAGACAGACAATCAGATAGAGTAGTTGTTAAACATTTACTTTGTTCCAGACACTGTGCTAAGCTGATGATACAACTATAAGCAAGTAAGATAATTTTTGTCTTTGAGAAAATTTTACTCTAATGGAAGAAAACAGCACATAAAGGGATGTTGGAAAGTGGTGGGGCAGGTGGAAAGAGGGTACCCAAGTGGGAGTATGATGAATAGAATATAGGAAGTTATGTGGAGAAATGGACTTGGACAAGAGAAAGCAAAAGGTTCACCTGTCAGAACCAGAGGTGGAGCTGAAGTTTTAGATGGCGTAGAGATGGTAGGCAAGCACACCACAGGGAAATGAAAGTTAACATACAGTTAGTTCAGTTCACTTCCTGGATCAAGTGATAAGGAAAGAAAAGAAGAAAGAAAAAAGAAAGAAAAGAGGAGAAGGAAAAAAGAAAAAATAAAAGGAAGGAAGAAACTATTTACTTATCAGAATCAGAGGAGCCAGAGTTGGAATCCTAGTTTCTGATAGAGTGGATATGGTTTGAGAGTAAGGCTACATGTTTTTGAGTCTTATGTAAATTTACAAGTTCTAAACATTTCTTTTTAAAATTTTCCACTCCCACTACTGGCTAGCTTCTAGATACTATCTACCTCTGTCTAGATACTATCTACCTCTAACTTTTGTCATAAGAGTCTTGATACTAGAAAAAAAAAACTAGTTCAATTTCTTTTTCCTTTACTCACCAGAGAGCTCTGTTAGCCACTAACCTGATTTTATTCATAGGAACATAGATTTAGAGCTATAAGACACCTTAAAGGTCCTTGAAGTCTAATCCTTCACTTTTATAGATCAGGAAAATGAGACTAAAAGGAATTAAGTTAAGAGACTTGCCCATTGGCAAATACCTAGCAAATATCTAAGGTGGGATATGAATCTAGGTTTTCTTGACTCCAAGGCTACCTATCTATAATTCCTCCAGTAGGGAATGATCAAGGACTTAGAGTTCCACACTCTTCCAAGTAGTTATGACATTATCCACTGAGAAAAAGAGAAAAGGAAATGGTTTTCACAGAGTAGAAACTTTTTCTTAACTCTTACTCTTTTTGAGTTCTCTCTTATTCTCAGATTGTGTAGTCAAATGTAGATTTACTCAATCAGAATCGGCTTTGAACTCCCATCTTCTCAACTTGCTTTTTCACAGAATGTTAGCCATATAATCTCTCTCTCTTTTTGGCCAGGCAATGGGGATAAGTGACTTGGCCAAGGTCGCACAGTTGGATAATTATTAAGTATATGAGCCAGATTTGAGCTCAGATCCTCCTGAGTCCAAGACTGGTGCTCTATCCACTGTGCTACCTAGCTGCCCCAAATCATATAATCTTGGTATAACGGTACTATTATTCCATGAAACAGACTTATAGTCTAACAGATCCAGGTTCAAATCCTATTGCAGACTTGCTGATTATGGACCTTCCATAATTCACTCAACCTCTGTGGAACTCAGTTTCCCAATCTGTAAAATAAGGGATTTTAATTAGATTGCCTCTATGGTCCATTGTAAACTTTTCATTTTATGTCTAAATATAGTTTTATTATTAGTATAGATTCAATAAAAGTAATGACAATATGTAATAATACATCTACTTGTACCTGTGGACCCACAGCTTTCCTTATCAATAATCAATAAACATTTATTAATGCCAGGCATAGATTAGAGGCAGCTAGGTTGAGCAATGGATAGAGTGCTGGGTATGAAGTAAGGAAAATTCATCTCCTTGAGTTCATATATGACCTCAGACACTTCATGTGACCCTGGACAAGTCACTTAACCTTGTTTGCCTCAGTTTACTCATCTGTTAAATGAGCTAGGGAAGGAAATGGTAAACTATTCCAGTATCTTTGCCAAGAAAATACCAAATGGAGTCACAAAGAGTTGGATACACCTGGAAAATGACTGAACAACATGCCAGGCACTCTTTCAGGTGCTAGGGACATAAATATGAAAAAGAAAAGTGGTTTCTGCCCTCAGAAAGCTTAAAATCTAGTAGGGAAGACATTATACAAAAGAAGGCTTGGTGGAGAAGCCAAAGGATTTGAAAATGAATGCAGCAAAGTCAAAGAAGTTCAAAATGAATATAGCCAGATGAGAGATGAGATGTCTGAGGAGACATGGGAAGTTTCCAGGAAACACACATATATTGCTTCAAAGGCAGAATTTCCAGGCCTGCCCAAATCCCAAAGTGGTCTCTCCTCCTGTGAGGAGTGTAGGAAATATACCAAATGATTTTTCAAAATTAATATCTTTTTCAATCTACAAAAATACAACCTCTGTCACTCTGATCTACCTCCATACCCAACTCTGTCCCCTAGCACTGAGAAAGGAAGAAAACAAAACCTCTATTACAAACAAATGTAATCAAACAAAACAAATTCCTTCATTACATATTCACCTCACTCCTCACCCCCCCCAAAAAAAGAAAAGAAAAATCTCAATCTACATTCTACATCTATAACCTCTCTTTTGGGCCATATTAATCAATAGCCAACTCATGATTCTAGATGGATCAATTTGTAGTTAAATCTAAAGAACTCTGGATACATCTTTTTTATTTGGTCCAGAGATGAACTCAGACTCCAGGGTACTCAGTAGAAAACAGAAATTCCTCTGACTGTTGTTTTTTTTCTTTGTTGGCAGGGACTGAAGTCCCTTTTAACTCTCATTTTATGAGCCTGGGATACTATTTGCTTCTCATCATCTGTGAAGCTGTCAAAATGTACATAAGAATTGATTCTGGTAAGGAAGAACCTTATATATAACATGACTCTGAGGTCCTTCTTTCTAGGTGCTGGGACTTATGACCCATATCTTCTGTCCCTCTAAAGTCAATGATTTGATCTCTGGGACTTCCACCTTGCTTCCAGTCTCTTCATTTTTGTTTAAAATCCTTTTCTCCTTCCCTAACTCTGCCACCCTGTCCCTTTGGAAGGCAACCTTACAACAGGGGGAAAGTGGATATGCTATATCAGATCATAAACATGGTTCTCTGAGAGGGAAAAAAGGATTTCATAAGGAGAAATCAGCAAGTTGGTAGCCTGAACCAGGATTAGAACCCAAGGTCTCTCATGTTTATATTTCAAAATTTTTATTGATCTCTGATCTTTCTATCAGGAATGTTTAGAAGTCTTCCAAAGGTTCATTTTTTTCCCTCTGTAGGATTGTATTTGGTTTTTCTGGATAAGCTCTTCTTGGTTGTAATCCTCTATCTTTTGCCTGTTAGAATATTGCATTCCATGTTTTTTTTTCACTCTTCTGTGTAGCAACTGTGAAATCTTGTGTGAGCCTATCTATGACTCCTCAATACTTAAAAGTTTTTCTTTCTGGTTGCTTGAAGGAAAAAAAATTAACCTGTTTGGCTATGACATTCATGGGATTTTTCAATTTGGTGTTTCAGGAGATGACTAGTGGTTCTATATATTTTGACTTTTCCTTTTGGGTCTATACAATTTTCTTTCATGATTCCTTGAAATATGAAATCCAGACTCTTTTTTGGGTCATGTCTTTCAAATAATAATTAATAAAATTAATATGTTTTCCAGGTCTGTTGTTTGATTTAATATTTCTTATTGTCCCACAGATTCTTTAATTTCTGTTATATTGCTTGCTCTAGGTGGTTAAATCTCTAGTCTCTTTTCCTTAGATTGCCTATATTTTAGAATTCTTTTCTCTATTTTACCACTTAACTTAAAATATAATTTTTCACTCTTAAAAAAACCTGCCTTATTTCTGCTAGAAATTATAATTAATCTTCAGGCAGAGTTGTGTTTTTCAATGAGGCTTTGTCTGTACGTTATGATTAAGTGAAAACCAGTTGGACTGGTATGGTCCTAATCTCTTTCCTGCTTTCAGTTTCTTTCTGAAATGGTAATGTTAGGGTTAAGTTTTCTACTTCCCTACTCCTCATTTCTACTTCCTTGCTCTGTATTTTTCATTCCTTATTAAATAATTTAGAAAATATTCTGACTTTACTTGTCCTATAGTTAACAGGTCTGTTCCCCGCTGATATCATACTGACTCTTTGTCTTAGACTACATATGTGTTTGAACCCTGAGGGTTTCTGAGACTTTGGAGTTTGGATTGCACTCCTCTTCCCCTTCCCCCATGCCATACCTACTATGGACATTGAGGTCACATATCAAATCTAGTTCTGCTAGCAAATTGTTTTCATTTTTTTCTTGTGAGTAGCAAATTGTTTTCTAAAACTATATCTTTAGGGATGATGTATTTCAGCTGGACTCCCTTGTATTACATAGGGATTTTGAAATTATTTTTCTTTGGAATTTATGTCTTGGGCAAATCTGGTATCATTATAGCTCTTTTTATTTATTTATTCTTTCAGAGATCTGCTCTAGGCAAATCCTAGCTGAGAGCCATGGGACCTGAAACTGCAATCCCAGAGACTACTCCCTTGAACTGAGAACACGCCATGGATGATCTCTTGTTTGAGGGGGTGTCACAAAATTCATACTCCAGTGTCCTTGAGAATACTCCATACTTCTAGGTGAGGTGGGGCAGAAGATAAGTCCAAGATCAGTTTTAAATGCTCCCATGTTTGCTGGCTTAGCTTGGAGCTCTGAATTCCTGCTCCTGGCCCTGCTAGGAGATTTTCAGGCAACTAGCCTGTGCCTATGCTTCATCTTTAATTCTTTTTTTTGGCAAAGCAATGGAGTTAAGTGACTTGTCCAAGGTCACACAGCTAGGTAATTATTAAGTGTCTGAGGTCAGATTTGAACTCAGGTCCTCCTGACTACAGTGTTGGTGCCATCTAGCTGCCCTTCCCATCTTTAAATCTTGATAGAAGGGGCAGCTAGGTGGTGTAGTGGATAAAGCACCGGCCTTGGAGTCAGGAGTACCTGGGTTCAAATCCGGTCTCAGACACTTAATAAGTACCTAGCTGTGTGGCCTTGGGCAAGCCACTTAACCCCATTGCCTTGCAAAAACCTAAAAAAAATCTTGATAGAATAACTCCTGAGGAAAAAATATTTACCAACTAAATCAACCTTTGATATTAGAAAATTGGTGGATACTTAAGAAACAAATAGGTGAATGAGAAAGAATCTTATTCCTCACAATCAGAAAGGAGTATAGCAGCCTCTTTAATTATGGCCATATTCTCAGTGCTCAGGTGTTTAGAAGTCTACCTTTGAGATATAAATAGAGAAGAAAAATGATTCCACAAGTTGAAATTGGTATGTTTTCTCCTTTTCCTTTCTGAAAGGACTTGGGCATTTTGAAACAATGAGAATATAACATATAAAATAATAATTTGTTAAGTATAAATTGAATTTCTATTCCTCAGAAACCTCTAATTAGATGGAAATTACTTTGTATGAAAACAGGACTTTGTGATAAAACTACTTTAGACTGATTTTCCTTCTCTTTACCTAATAAAGTGAACTTGCAATATTTTCCTCTCAAGCATATGAGCAACATTTAATACTATTATTTTGCTACAAAAATAGCAAATGTGACTGGGCCAAGATAAATGACAAAGCTAGGGAATAACAAGTTCTGAAGTGGCATTTAATTTCTCCTTAGTGCATTTTACCACTTTATTACTAATGTATTACCACTAAAGATAACTTTATCCTATGAATGTAGAAATTCATCTTTTAGGGTACAATTGTCTAAACAGAACAATTTGTGGGAAGCCAAACATTCCCTTTTCTACACTTATTAATGTTGTGGGGACAGTAAAATTGTATTCTTTCTTGGTGTTTTTGAGTGCTTGACTCTCAATTATGACATTCCCCACTGAAAGGCACAAGAAGTAACCCTTCCCTTGTAGTCTGAAAAGATAATGGAGAGTAGGTGAATGAAATTTTTTTGAGTTATCTAGATTTATGGGAGAGGTTGATGGGGCTGGAGGCACATTAGCATAATTTTGAAGGAGGGAGTTTGTAGGCCAGAGGAGATGTATGCTTTTGACTACTGGACATATTCTGTGAGGTCAGAGTTTTGCAAAGTTGTAGTGCAAAAAAGAGATCCAATTTCAGTCCCTTTTTTTGAAATATCTCTAGTTGCATTAGTTATATGGAGGACCAAACAAGGGAACTTTGAATAACCCAGGGAGTTATAAGATTTGTCTTTATCTGGGTCATTGAAGGTTGAATGTATTCAGAAGATATGAGACACCATCTATTGGGAGATGAGAAAACTGAAGGTGTAGAACATTTGGGCAGGATAGTAAAAGGGACCAAGGTCATATGCTGAGTAATTGCAAGCTTAACGAGACTATGTAAAGTATCAGAGGAGCCTATGCTAGGAAATGAATGTAGTCATTGTCCTTTAAACAAACCTGCTCATTCTTTGAGCTTTAAGGGAAATTAGTGACAACACATTGATGGTCTGTGGGAAACAAATATACTAGTGCACTGTTGGTGGAGCTATGAATTGGTCCATCTATTCTGGAAACCAATCTGGAATTATGCCTAGAATGTTGCTAAACTGTGTATACCCTTCAATCCAACTATATACCACTACTAAACCAATGTCCCCAAAGAAATCCAAGAAGTAGAAAAAGGGCTATACTTACAGAATTTTTTCATGATAGCCCTAAATTGGAAACTAAGCAAATGACCTGTTGGGGAACAGCTAAATAAGCGGTGTGATATGAATGTAATCAAATATTATTGTGCTATAAAAATAAAAAATAGAAAATTTTTAGATGACTTCTATTATTTTAATAACTTCCCATTATCTACTAGTCAATTCCATATAATTCTATTTTTGAAAATAAAAAAGAAAAATATCACAAAATTGATCAATATATATATAAAAATTTTCTTAAAAAAAAATATATATATATATATTACACCATACTCATGAACCTCCCATATCTGAAAAGGGTAATGGGGAATGGGGCTGTCTTATCATATGTCTTCTTTTGATATATATTGTTCTTTGCAATTTTATAATTCATTTTTTGGTGAATTATCTTTTGGTTTACTTTGTTGAAGTTGTATATATTTTCTTAGCTCCACTTCATATAGATCTTTATGTTTCTCTTTAGTCATGTTTGTCATTTTGTAGATCACAGTAATAATCTAGAAATGAACAATTTTTTTTAGGTTTTTGCAAGGCAATGGGGTTAAGTGGCTTGCCCAAGGTCACATAATAAGGTAATTATTAAGTGTCTGAGGCCGGATTTGAACTCTGGTACTCCTGACTCCAGGGCTGGTTCTCTATCCACTGTGCCACCTAGCTGCCCCGAAATGAACAATTTCAATGGAAACTGGGGAGACTTTTATGAACTGATACAAAGTGAACAATTTATAAGTGATAACAGAGGAAAACAACTTTGAAAGTTTTACAACTCTGATCAACAAATGGTAAACAAATGAAAATGAAATAAACCACTTGCCTCCTGAAAGAAGTGATGAACTCAAATTACAGACAGACATTTTCAGACATGACCAATGTGTGAATTTATTTTGCTGAATTATATGGCTATGTGGTACAGTGGCTAAGAGTGTTAGACTGAGATTCAGGAAAACTTGAGTTCAAATGGAAACTTAAACATCAGCTGTGTGATCCTGGGCAAGTCTCTTAATGTCAGTTTTTCTCATTTATAAAATGGGGATAACAAAAGCACCTACCTTGGAGGGTTGTGAGACTTAAAAGAAAAAAATTTTACAAATGTTAAAGAACATTATGGATGATGGTAGATATCCTATACATACCAAGGGCTTTATTTTTCAGGAGTTATGAGAGGTTATATTAACTTTTATTTTTTTTAATTTTTATTTATTTAAGGAATGGGGTTTCAGTGACTTGGCCAAGGTCACACAACTAGGCAATTATTAAATGTCTAAGGTTGAACTTGAACTCAGCTCCTCCTGACTCCAGGGCCAGTGCTCTATCCACTGTGCCACCTAGCTGCCCCTCTGTATTAACTTTTAAATGCTTGCTTATTGAAAAAATAAAAATGAATTATTAAAAGAAAGACAACAGACTGAGTGGTGCCAGTTCAGTTCTCAAATTATCTATATTGGATGGAGGCAACAGACTATAGAACTGAAAAAATCCAATAAAACAAGAGTTCTTAACTTCTTTTTGTATCATGGATTCCTTTGGCAGTCTAGTAGTCTATGGAACTTTTACAAAATGCTTTAAAAAAACAGGATTTCAAAGGAATCCAATTAAATTAAACTACCTTTACTTTTTTTTAAGAATCCCTGTCCTAAAGTATATTTAAGACCTTAGTGTTATGTGAACATTCTTGAAACAATGGTTATGTTGGTTGTGATGTAGTAGAAAAAGCACTAGACCGGAGTCAGGAGGTCTAAGCTATACTCCTGTGCTGGTTGTGTGACCCTTGCTCAGTCACTTTCCTTCTCTGGAGAGAATTAGATTAGATATGATTCTAATTCTATAATGAGTTCCCATTTCAGGGTTTAAAAGAATTAGTTTCACTCATCAAACTTACTCACCACTTTCCAACTAACCTCTTCACATTTTATCTTGTACAAAATCATGACACATGTCTCACACAAGGCAAAAAAGTTTGGTTAATGACTTTAGCAAAGGCTACCAGTTTTCTATAAATTAAACTCCAAACTTTTTATCCTGGCATTCAAGGCCTTCTATAATCTGGTTCCCTACCTATGCTTTCAGCTTCCTTTACCTAGCATTCAGCTATTTCAGTTAAATTTACTTAATTCATTATGTTCCAATGGTAGCAAGATCTAGGGCTAACATCCCATCCCCAACTCCATATATAGTGCAGGTGGAAAGCTCAACCCTCTCTCTGCTACTGGTTCATTTTCTTGTTTATTTTCTTCTCTGGTTCTAAAATTAAGGGGCATGGTTATTTCCTCATAAATTATTTAAAATTGCAATAACTCTCATTAATCAATTGGCTCTCTGAGATGAGCAGAAGCAGAAAAACATTGTATACCCTTAACAGCAACATGGGGGTGATGATCAACCTTAATGGAATTGCTCATCCATCAGTGCAACAATCAGGCACAATTTTGGGATATCTGCCATGGAGAATACCATCTGTATCCAGAGAAGGAATTATGGAGCTTGAACACAGACCAAAAACTATTACCTTTAATTAAAAAAAACTATCTTATTATGTAATTTTGTTATCTCTTATACTTAATTTTTTTTCCTTAAGGATATGATTTCTCTCCCAACACGGTCAATTTGGATCAATGTATGCCATAGAAACAATGTAAAGTCTAACAGACTGCCTTCTGTGGGGTGGGGTGGGGGGAGGGAAGCAAGATTGGGGAAAACTCAAAATAAATAAAATCTTTCTTAAAAAAAATCAATTGGTTCTCAGCCTACCTCAGTTCTTTAAATATAATTTATTCAAGAAACCATTTTATACATAAACTTTAACTTATTTTTCTCTCTTTTAAAGCCTTTCATTTCCTAGGCTTAAATAAACGTCAAGGTAACTTATTATTGGTATGACAAATTATAAAACAATTATTTATAAAGTAGTCTCTTTAAGACAGAGCACAGAGTTGCCTCTAACCATCAATACTACTCTGAATTTCTCTCCATTTTGGAAACAACATTATCTATTTTAGGTTGTTATCTAAATTCTTTTCTCAATAATAATCTTCAGAACATTTCTTTATAAGAATAGAGTCAAGACGGTTTCCTCTGGGATGATATTTTCTTGGTCTTACTCTCTGCCCTCTCAGTATCTCTTTAGCCAATTAAAACAGACTCCAGAATGAAAGTTAGTTTTCCAGTATCTCAATATTCTATTACCTCTTAAAGAAGAGAGATTATCCATAATGCCTGTGCAAGGGGCTGATGATACATATCCAGGAGGTCCCAAAAGTCTTGGAGCAGTTTTAATCTTTAACAGCTATTTAAGCTATTAAACTACACTAAGACATTTGGGACACTATACATACACACATCCATATATAGACATACACATATACATATACCACACACATATACATATATGCATGCACATATATTATCTGTATACTTGCATATGTACATATGCATACATATCCCATTACATTTATATATGACATTTGATTCAGACCTTCCTTAATCACTGGGCACTGTGTTCGAGCTTCTAGTTATCAGTAATGCTATGGTGAATATTTTATTTATATAAGTCTTTTATGGTAGTGATAATCTATTTGGGGGTACAAGAGGAATAGGATCTCTGGGTGAAAAGAGGTATATAAACAATTTAGTATAGGGGTGGTTAGGTGGCACAGTGGATAGAGCACTGGCCCTGGAGTCAGGAGGACCTGAGTTCAAAGTCTGTCTCAGACACTTAATAATTACTTAACTGTGTGACCTTGGGCAAGCCATTTAGCCTCATTGCTTTGCAAAAAAAGCAAAAATTAAAAAAAAGGAATTTAAAAATTGTATTTTATTTTCAGATATGTATTCTCTCACTCCCATGACACTCCTCCATTGAGAACACATATATACCTACATATGCACATATCTAGTATATTTATATACATATACATACATATATATAAATATATGCATATATAATATATTATAGCATAGTTTTAGTACATTATAATGGCTCAGCTTTATTCTCTTATCATTTTGAATAAGTATAAACATCCATATGCATATTGTGCATATTTTTGCCTTTGCTCATGTTGTTCTTCCTCTTCTCCTTTCTTATTCTTTACTTTTTGAAAAGCTCAATCTTTTTTATTGATACCTTTATATACAGCAGATATGCTTGAAATACACCCACAAAACCATTCCATGAAAACAGACTTATATTTTAATGTTGATGGTTTGGTATCAACATTTGCCATTGTATTTTAGATGTTTTGTTTGTTTATAGTACATTATAATAGTCATTGTTCTTTTGGTTTAATTTTCTTTATTCTCTATCACTTAAAAATAAAAGTTCTCATAATTCTTTATATTTGTCATTCCTAATGTCACAGTAATACTGTTACATTTTTTAATGATTCTGATATACTGCAATTGGATATTTATTATGTTTCTAGTTTCTAACTTTTAGCTCAACAATAATACAATAATAAATGTAGTTATTAACATATTTGAGATATAAATTGAATAGTAGGATCTCTGGGTAAAAAGGGTATGAAGAATTTTGTGTGTATACGTACACACACACACACACACACACACACATATGCATACACATGTATACATAATTTTGATATTTATTTTATTTTAGTTCCATGTCTCCCTCTCCCATGCCACCTTTGCCTCACCCCCACCTGCATCTCCACCACTGAGAAAACTAGAAAAACAACACCTCTACTACAAACATGTATAGCAGGTGAAATAATTTCTTGCTTTGGCTATGTCCAAAGATACTTGTCTCAATTTTTACTCAAGTTCACCATCTCTCTCTCTATCAGAGTAACATGGCTCATTTTAAGACATTTGGAATTATGGTTAGTTATGTTGATCAGAATTCCTAAGTCTTTCAAAGATTTTTGTCTCATGGGCGGAGCCAAGATGCCAACAAGAGAGGATCGTGTCTTAGGTGCTCTCTCATAAAACTTATAAACTAAGGACTCTAACTAAATTTTCGAGAGACAGAACCCACAGAGGGACCCAGTGAGGCAGTTTTCCTACTCAAGGTAACCTGGAAAAGAGCAGAAAGGCTCTGCTCCCTGGGGTTGGAGGGGTGGCCCTCCAGAGCGAAAGAACTTCAGCCTCCTGGAGGCAGCCCAAGGGTGCTGGGAGCTGGCTCACAGCTGAGGGAGAGTTTTCTGATCTATGTCCTGGGGAGGACCAGGCACAACTTGGGGGAACAGCACAGGGGGACCTCTGCCAGAGCGAGCATGTGAGGCCCAGCCCTCGGGGCACACAGCAAGCAGCATGGCCAAGGCAGTCTAGATCCAGGAAACTGAAGCAGGCAGAGCTGGTAAGCAGGAGCCCCCAGGGCATGAGCTGAGCTTAGGGAGGGGAGTGGAGAGAGACTGCAGAGCTCTGTCCTTTGTCCCTGGAACAGGACTCTGGGGTTCTGACCACATTCAGATCCTGATTGCAGTCTAGCCCCCCCCCCAATAGAACAGCAGGCCCCTCCACCTCAGCTCTGTGGCAAAGCGGGGGTGCTTATAGTCATTCACAGACCAGGAGGGAGGACAGAGCCTCAAACACTGAGATCCTTGTGGGAGTGTCCCAAAAGCTCAGGAAGCACCCCAAAAGCAGGCTTAGGCTGGGAAAATGAGCAAGCAGAGAAAAAAGAGGAATACCATTGAGAAATATTTTGCCTATGAGCCAAAGAAGGATCAAAATACTCAGTCTGAAGATGAGGAAGCACAAGCTCCAGCATCTAAAGACTCCAAGAAAAACAGAAATTGGGCTCAGGCTATGACAGAGCTCAAAAAAGACTTTGAAAATCAAATGAGGGAGATAGAAGAAAAACTGGGAAAAGAAATGAGAGAGATGTAGGAAAAACATGAAAATGAAGTCAGCAGCTTAGTCAAGGAAATCCAAAAAAATGCTGAAGAAAATAGCATGCTAAAAACCAGCTTAGGTCAAATGGATAAAACAGTTCAAAAAGTTATTGAGGAGAAGAATGCTTTAAAAAGCAGAATTGGCCAGATGGAAAAAGAGGTAAGAAAGCTCTCTGAGGAAAATAAATCCTTCAGACAAAGAATAGAACTCAGGGAGATTGCTAAATTTACAAGAAATCAGGACTCAATACTTCAAAACCAAAAGAATGAAAAATTAGAAGAAAATGTGAAACATCTCATTGAAAAAGCAACTGATATGGAAAACAGATTTAGGAAAGATAATTTAAAAATTATTGGAATACCTGAAAGTCATGATCAGGAAAGGAGCCTTGACATCATTTTCAAAGAATTACTACAGGAAAATTGCCCTGATATTCTAGAAGCAGAGGGCAAAATAGAAATGGAGAGAATCCACCAATCCCCCCAAGAAAGAGATCCCAAAAGACCAACCCCTAGGAATATTATAGCCAAGTTCCAGAACTCCCAAGTTAAAGAGAAAATATTACAAGCAGCCAGAAGAACACAATTCAAATACTGTGGAGCTGCAATCAGGATCTCATAGGACTTAGCAGCAACTACATTAAAAGCTCATAGGGCTTGGAATATAATATGCCAGCAGACAAAAGAGCTTAGAATGCAACCAAGAATCAACTACCCAGCAAAACTGAATGTACTCTTCCAGGGAAAAAGATGGACTTTCAATGAACCAGGGGAATTTCAAATGTTCCTGTTGGAATGGCCAGAGCTGAATAGAAGGTTTGATCTTCAAATACAGGACTGAGGTGAAGCATGGAGATTGGAGGAGAAGGGGAAAATATGAGGGACTTAATGATGATGAACTGCATGTACTCCTGCATAGAAAAATGACACTGATAATACTCATATGAACCTCAGTTAATAGAGCAGGTAGAAGGAGCTTTTATAGATGAAGCACAGGAGAAAGCTGTATTTGAAGATAAAATATAGTGTAAAAATAGAGTCAATAGAAAAAAGGGAAATGTAATGGGAGAAAGAAAAAAGAGAGGGAGAATAGGCCAAGATATTTCATATAATAATATTTTTCTTTATTACAATGAGCTATTGCAATGATATGGAAGGGGGGGAGGCAAGGGGGAATGAGGGAATCTTCACTCTCATCAGAGGTGGCTAGGAGAGGAAACAGCATATATACTCAATGGGGTATAGACATCTGGAGTAAGAAGGAAGGGGGGACAGGGGGAAGGGGGGTGATGTGAGTGATGGAGGAGAGGATGGACCATGGAGGGAGAGTGGTCAGATATAACACATTTTCTTTTTTACTGCTTGGAAGGGGCTGGGATTGGATGGCCTGTCCAGGACCATAGGGCCAGGTAGATGCTGGGCCTAAGGGGTGGTATGTGGGCTTGGGGCCTCTTGGCCCCAGGGCCAGGGATCTGTCTGCTGCGCCACTCAGCTACCCTACAGCAGAGTCAGAGTGAAAGGAGAGAGAAAATATAGTACATGGTAGTGGAGAAATATGAAAGGAGGGGGTTGCGATCAGCAGTGGCAATGGTGGAAAAATATGGAAGTAAATTTTGTGATGGACTTATCAGAAAGAATGTGATCCACCCATGACAGAGTTGGTGGTGTTCGAACACAGACAGAAGCACATTTATTATTATTATTTTTATTTTTTGGGGGGGTGCAGGGCAAATGGGATTGGGCAGCCTACCTGGGGCCGCATAGCAGGGTGATCATTGGTTGTCTGAGGCTGGATTTGGACCCAGGTACTCCTGACTCAAAGGCCAGTGCTCTGTCTGCCACCCAGCCACCCCTACTATTATTACTATTTTATTTTATTTTGGGTCTTTTTTTTTCTTTTTTTGGTTTTTTGCAGGGCAGTGGGGTTGGGGTGGCTTGCATATCACACAGCTGGGTGACTGTTGGGTGTACGGGGCCAGATGTGGGCTCAGGTGCTCCTGGCTCCAGGGTTGGTGCTCCATCCACTGTGCCACCTGGCCATACCTACAATTCTTACTATTATTTTTTAATTTTAATTTTAATTTTTTTCTCTCTCCTTTATTTTATTGCTCAAGTGAGTCTATAATTTTTGGGGAGGTGGGGGTATTTTGTTTACTCTTAGACAAGAATATCTTATTAATGTATAAAAACATTATTTGTAAAAAATGAGAATAAATAAATATTAAATGAAGAAAATTATTTTTCTCTCTATAGTACTAGTTTTATTGTAGAAATTCTTCTTCTATTCATTTTACTATGAATAAGTTGAAAAAAGTTTTCTTAGGCTTCTCTGAAACCATTCCCTTCATCATTTCTTATAGTACCTTAAATAATCCTATGTCACATTCATATACCGTAACTTGTTCAGTCATTCCTTAGTTTTTGGGTACTGAACTTCCAATTCTTTGCCACCACAAAAAGAAGTTTAATAAATATTTTTGCATGTACAAGTGTAAATGCACAAAGATAAGAAATGATACATCAAATTCAGGGAACAGCAAGTAGGTCAGTTTGTCTAAAACATACCCTGTGTTAGAATAATATGAAGTAATTTGGAAAATAAGTGAACCTCCTTTGCACTTTTCCTTCTCCCCACTTCCTCTTTGAATTCTCAACTGTCTTCCAGTGCTAAGCCTGGCTGCCATTGTTTCCAAGAAGCCTCACCTTTTCTCAATTATTATTTATGCTTTCTCTCTCCTATAAACTCTAAGTTAACTTATCTGTATTCAGTGTCCCCAGTAAAACCATAAGCCCTTTAATGACCCAGATTCTTTTTGTTTTGTCTTTGTATTCCAAGTACCTTGTACATTGTGGTTGCTTAACAAAGCTTGTTAGAATAAATTAATCTTTGCCAATTTAATGAATGGGAGGTCAATTCTCTGAACTATTTTCATTTACATTTGTCTTATTATTTAGTCTTATGCTTCCATCTAGGCACAGTTGAAATCCCACCCCTTCCTTAATAAATGAATGAGTTACTGAAAACTCCACCCATTAATGACCTCTTCCTTACTTACCTTCCATAGTCCATACCTAGTCATTTGGCATTTAACCTAAGTTTCCTCATCTATGAAATGAGATTGGATTCCATAATCTCTCATTTACCTTTCAGTTCTAAAATACAATGATTCTATATGCTATCTTATATTGCTATTACCTTTTCATGTATTTGTGTTGTCTGACCAATTAGAATGTAAGCCTCTTGAGAACTGGAATTGAGTTTTATGCACATTTACATCCATAATGCCTACCACAGAATCTTACCCAATAAATGTCAATAATGAGGTTAGATAAATAATGGCAGAAAATGTGCTACCTGGTCTGACTAGAGTTATTTCACATATATTACTAAGACCATGTTCCTATATTTTGTAGTAACTGCTCCTTCAGGTCCAATATATTAAACCAGAATTAATTTTTAAAATTTTATTGATATCTTTTATTTTAATATCACCCTTGTTCAAAAATATATATCCCTTCTCCCTCCCCTACTTAAATTGCCATTCCTCACATACATAAAAAAGAGAGGGAAAAGCAGTTCAGCAAATCTAACCAAAATATTAACTAATATGAAAGTGTATACAATGTCAACCAACCACAGACCTCTCCTTCTGAAAGGAGAGGATGAAAGTAACTAGGCATGGTGGTTGACGCTTGTAATGCTAGCTAGGAGCAGAGGCTGAGGCAAACATCCCTTCTAGTTGGGGCTAACCTGATTTGAGACCATGTGGACTTCCTAAATCCTAGGAAATGGAGAGTGAAAGAGGGAACCAGTAAAAAAAAGTTTGATGGTTGGTGTTCTAAGTAGTCTTCTACCTCTGCACAAAGGTGCCACTGTACTCCCCGCTGCTTCTAACTCCAGGGGACAGGGAGAGGAATACCCCAAAGTTTTTGATCCCTTAATCTACTTAAGGAGAGGATGGACTAAACTGAGAAGATGCTCTTCCCCAGATAGATTGGGAGAGGAAAGAACAAGATCAGGGGACCTGTGCCCTAAAGTTCTACCTATTACTAATTTATCAGGTCACATGTTCCCAGGCATGTTCTTTATTGCTAGGATCTTGATCTACTGCTCAACTCCTCCCCCAATTGTGAGGCAATGTTTCTTTTTTCTTCTACAATTTCTTCTACAATTCAAATTTTACTAGCTCTGAAGCTCAACTTAGGTGGTGGCCTTTTCCAAGGAGGGAGTCAATTCTCAATCAAGGAGGTCTTACTCCACTAACAAACAGAAGTCTGCCCCCTCAATTCTCTGAAGACCATAGTTTGGAATCAAGGTCCTGCCCTAATAATGATCAGAAAACTACACCATGAACTCATGATTTGTTGGGGACCACTGAGACCTATTGTAATAGATGGAGCTGGGTGGGGGGAGGAAGAGCCTATTCTATGTCCCACATGCCCCAGTTCCAAGTAGCTTGATGTAATGTTATGATGTCTTTTATATTGTCAAATATAGCTGACCAGGAAGCCTTGAAACAACCTCCTCATTGATTAGCTAATAGCCATCATTGTATCTTCAATATCATGATTAGGTTAGGGAGGCAAAGTTAAATGAGTCATAGTCTACAAATGCTAGAAGAGACTCCATCTAGTGACTCATTCATTTTCCAGATGAGGCCCTAAAAGTGTGTAATGACTAGTCCAAGGTCATTCAGTTAGTGAGTAGAACAGCACAAAGTGGAACAAATTTTCCTGAATTCCACTAGTCATGGCTCAACCATCATTTTGCTAGAATTAAGAGAACTGTGTGGGTATGAGTAATTAGAGGTCTAGATTTCAAAATTCCTGCCTATGTGAAACCAGACTCCCTTGATTCAAAAATACAATTGATGAAGGGAATTCCTTTCTTTCTTTCTTTCTTTTTTTAGAGAGAGCATTGATACATGACTTTTATTAGAGATCACTGTGCATTCAAGTCTCTGAGGTTGAGATGCAAAGAAAATATGCATCAATGCAGGGAATTCCTTTTGACTTTTACTCTGAACTTGGCCAAGCTTATGTAGGTGCAACAGTCATCTTGAACCTCAAGAAGAGATGTGTTGGACTTGAAGGTCACCAACTTTGGGATAGGAAGAATTGTTGTGTCCTTGAGTCGCTCATGCGCAATGAGTGCTGTCCTGCCCCCCTCCTCAAAGGACTTATTGTAGAGTACCTGGAGTTAGGTGCTAAATCACTAAATCACTCCCCAAGCACCACCCCTGTCCAAACCACTTTGGAGATTCATTAACCATATTTCCCCATGTATAAAACATACATTAATTTTGGGGCCTGAAATTTTTTTTAAATGTATTACATAAAGTTATTGAACTCAAGTTTTATTCATCATAAAATTCATTCAACTCTTCATCATTGTCAAAACTCCCATGCATGAACTCGTCCTCATCTGTATTTGATGACGAATCACTGTCTTAAGGAAAGGCTCTGCCTGCTCTCCTGCCTGGGTTCTGGTCTGGGGCTGACCACAAGTATGAACTTGAATTCAGCACTGGATAAAAATCTTCCTGAGCCATTTCTGGACAGAAGGTGGCAAAACATAAGTCAATATACCCTTAACAAATGCTAAACAATAAGCACAAAGACAAGAAGAGTATAAAAGCAGGAAATGTAAGTTAAAAAAGTCTACAAGCACTATATAGGACACTCCAAGTTCCTAGATACCAAATTTTTTGGAAAAAAGATGTGTCTTATACATGAGGAAATCTGGTAAGCTCAGAGACCTGGAAGAGAAACTCTCTTTCCCACCTTCCCCTTTCAAGACAGATATACTGTCTTTCTCTAAGCTAGAGCCACATGCTCCCAGTCTAGGCCAATGAAAAACTATGGGCCTCCATGTGGTCAGACTCACTTGAGTCTAAGTCAGCTCTTATGGATGTTTCTCTCTGTCTCTGTCTCTGTCTCTGTCTCTGTCTCTGTCTCTGTCTCTGTCTCTGTCTCTGTCTCTGTCTCTGTCTCTCTCTCTCTCTCTCTTTCACCTAGTTTAGTCCTTTGTTATTCACCTTGTCCTCAAACTGCTTATAATCTGGCTTTTCAGAGAAAGGTTTTAATCTGCAAACCTTGCAGGTTTGTAAAATAAATCCTGAGCTATTTCAACTCCAGGGCTAGATGTTAATTGTTTCAATTAAAACAACTCTCAATCTTAAAAGGGGCACAAATTTCTCCAGAAACTGAAGTGAACTATGGCCTTCTCCAGAAGATGCTGCATTCCTGACCAGTGCTGCTTCTAACAATTTCTAATAGTTGAATAAATTGGTAGAGTTTAACTGGGAGAGGGATAACAATCTGTGATGTGTGAGAAGAATTGGATTTATTTAGTTTGGTTTATTTAGCAGCACTAGTTCTAGAGAGTGAGATGGGAGAAGTTAAAAGACAGAGAGAAAGATGGAAGGTAGAAGGATAGATGGATGGATGGATAAATGGATAGAGTATTTATTAAGATTCAATCACCATGTTAATTCATCTTACAAGTCATGGCATCATCTTCCTAATGTCATAGTCCTCTTCAAGCATAAAGGACAGAAAAACAGTAGTTCTCTATAAAGGAAGCACATAATTTCAGAATGGTAAGGAATTTTAGAGGTCATCTCTACACTCTCTTGTGTCTAGAATTGTCTCTTCTCTCTGCTTCTTAGAATTTCTGGGCTCCTCCAAGGCTCATCCTTGAAAGAAAAATTTCAGAATTTCTTTCCCAACTCCTGTAACATAAGTGTCTCACCTTATAACATTGCCTTCCAGCTATTCAGTATTGATTATATATATCTATATCTATATAGATATAGATATATAAAATATACATATATAACCATTTATTTTCAAGTTTTCTCTATAATTTAAGCTGACCAAATCATTGCCTGAAAAAGAATACACATTAAATCCTATACAATATGTCTGACAAGTGATCACCCAACCTTTGCTTGAAGGCTTCCAATGAAGGGTAGCTATTACTTCCCAAGGCAATCCATTGTTCTTTTGGAAAGCCTTGCTAGAAAATTTTAAATTTGCCTCTTTATAACTTGCTACCATTGCTACTTCTACCTTTAGGGACCAAACAAAATGAGTCTATTCCTTCTTCCACATAATAGCCCTTCAAGAATGTGAAAACAGCTATCATTGGCTTCTCAAGTTTTTTCCTCTCTTGGGTCAACATCCTGAGTTTCATCAGTTGATACTAATATAGCATAGTTTCAAAGATTACCAGCTAATCAAAATCCTTCCTAAAATGTGAAGCACTGACCTATCCACAACACAGTAGATTTGAGTAGGCTAGACGGCATAGACAGCAGAATACAGCTGAATGACATCACACTTAAATTGATTGTGCTTGAAACTCATTAAAATCCTCAGGTGTTGTTCAGTGAATGATTATTTTCTGTCTTTTTAATACCTCTTCTATCTTATATCAAGATGTATCAAATCCAGATTTCTTAGCCTGGTCTCCAAAGCCAAAAACAATCTCACTAATTCCTGTCTATGACTATTGTTCAATATGAACCCTTTAAGTCAGACCAGTTGACTCATTGGTGTTTATCTGCTATCTCTAAATCTTCCCTCTTCCTCTCTCCTTCCCTCATTCCTTTCTTCCCTTTTCCTCTCCTCCTTATTTTCTTTACTTCCCTCCCTTCCTTTCTTTACTCCTTTTTTACTTTCCTTCTTCCCATCCTTCCACCTCCTTCCTTAAATTTCTTACTATAATGTCTTTCATCATTCATTCATGCCCCAACAACAGATCTCATAATTCCAAATAAATTGCTTTTATCTGTTCCCCATACATTAGCATGTGCTGAAACAAAGAAAAAAAGATCTGTGGATGAAGATGGTACAATTTGAGTACCATCTTTGACTTTTTATATTTCCTTCTAGAGTGTTATCTCAGAGCCCTGATTAAGACTTTCTAGATTTTGCTTTAGAAAAAATTTCCTTGCTTCTTAAAGCTCCTTAGGATTTGTGTTTGTTTTTTGTTTTGGATAGGTCACAGGTTTGCTTGTGGGATGGTTTCTTGGCAAATAGCCTAAGCCTGTATGGCCTTGGCAAACATGTAGGATGGGGCCCTTGAGAAATATTGTTCAGAAATATTGCAAGCAAGCAAAAATTATAGATGCAGTTCACCTAATGTGTGGAATTTCCCAAATAGGGGTTTTGCCTTTGCAGTTGCAATAGTCACAGTAACATTTTCTTAAATTGTAGGTTAGAGGGGAATACTTATTTAAATATTTATAAGAACTCTAAAGGGAGGAAAGGGGTGGGGTTGAACAGGAGGGCTCATTTATAGTTACAGGTGAGTGATTCAAACCTTTCAGGACTCAGGATGATCTAATTGCTTTTTAGACCTCAATCTAGGGATTCGTAACCTGGGGTCCTTGAACTTGAAAAGATACATTTTTCTTACTGAAATTATTTAGTTTCATTAAAATCCTATAGGTTTTATTTTAGGTATTTAAAGATATACAGAGGAGGGCTCTATAGACTCCAAACAGTATGCCAAACGGGTTTATGACATAAAAAGGTTGAGACCCTGTCTTAATCAGACATCTTAATACAAGCATTAAGTGATTAAATATGATCCTTGGGGACCGTTGAAAAGAATGTATAGGAGACATGTTTCACCCTCAGCAAGATCAGCTTGTTGTGGAACTTGGGTATGAATAAAAGTTAAATCAGCAACATATAAGTGTTTGTTGTTACAACTTTGTGAAGGAGAATAGAGTATCTTGTTTCAGTATGGATTGTGACTAATTTTATTATCCAGCTCATTTTTGTAAGACTATACACTGTATTTTCCTATTTCTCAGGAATGAGGAATTTAACGTATCATTGATAAAAATGCCCCATTATAGTCATTGGATTTTTAGATCTTGAGCTCTAAGGGACCTGTGGAAATCATCTAAACCAACTTCCTCATATTACAGATAAGGAAATTGAGGTCCTGAGAGATGAGATGATCATTCAAGGTCACACAGGGAATAAGGCAGGATATGAATCCAGGGGTTTTGTTTCAATAATTTCTTAAAATTCAAGGTAGGGTGGATGCTTATACAATTATTTATAGGAACTCTAGGGGAGGAGAGGTTTGACTAATTTAATTGTATAATCTTTTCAGTGTTACAGAGGAGAGATTATATTTCACCTAGATGAGAAGATAGGCACAATAAAGTGGCTGGGAAGAATATTTTTGATTAGAAACAGATAGAGATATTACCTACAGTATTATCAGGTTGGGACCAAATAATTCATAGCTCCTGTGGGAAATATGATTCTACAGATAAATAAATTTTGACTGGGGGAGCAGCTTAGTGCATAAACACACACACACACACAAACACACACACACACACACACACACACACAGAATTGTCTAATGAAATGTATAGGCACATGCTCAAGTTCCTCAATTTTTATCTTGATCTAAATCAGGAGCAGGGAACCTCTGGCCCTTGGGCCATGTTGGTCTGGCCTTGCCAAGGCAATCACAGGTGGGACTTAAAATTCAAAAAATCTAGTAGCATTTTAGGGGGTGAATTAATTATAGGTTTGACAAAATATAATTCGAGAATGATGTTATAAATATCCAAATGGACCTCCATGGAAAAAGACTCCCCACTTCTGGAATTCTAAAGAACCTGAAATATTGTTTAGTTATTTCATGCACTTAAATCTTATCTTGCCAGGAAAATTATACTTCTGATTCAACAGAGTAGCTACTATTTACTCCAGTCATGCAGATTGTGCCCTTAGTGGCTTCCTATCCTGTAGGATTTTCATTAGCATTCTATTAATCCTCTATAGAAGATTTATTCAAATAAGAAAAGTTGGATAACCAGTAGATAACTCCACTGGTTAATCTGAGATCTTGAAGATAGCAGTGTTTAATCCTCATTTTGTGACTATAACTCCAGTGTTTCTAGTCCTGCATAATAGCTGACATTTATGAAGTATTTTACAAATATTTCATTTCATCCTCACAACTATATGAAGTTGTTGTGAGGTTTGGATAAGATAATATTTGTAGTTGGGTGGTTGGTTTTGTCCTTCGTTATCAAAGATGATCAAAATGACATCCTCTTGTTAGAATCAAGTTACAATTTGAATAACTGTGACTGAGTACAATATGAGCTCAGAAGGATTCACCACAGACTGGGCATAAATAGTGCATGTGAATATTTGAATTGGATACTCTTAATTTGTGTATGTCATGTTTCCTTTGAACTGCTCCAAATCTGCTTTGCTCTTACAGCATAGCATCTTCTTTGATGATTCATGCCCAGGGTGATCCAGCTAGTGTCTGAGGCAAGATTTGAATTCATATTCCTAATTCCAGGATCAGTCTTTTATCCACATGCAAATCCTTGATTATACCCATTTTCTTATATGACTTGGCTGGCAACAGCGGCAAGGGTAGCTTCTGTTTATATAAGAGGGCTAGTCATGTCTTCGTTTCTTACCAAGTTGTACTCTGGACTGCTCTGCCACAACTTAGAAACCTTTCTATGGAAGGAACTCTAGCTCTAATACACACACCTCACTCCCCTGACTTCTCTACTCTAACATGAGGAGGTCATATCTACTATGCAATAAACTCCAGTGACTCCCTATGTTGCCTCCAGAAACAAATATAAAGGTTCTGCTTGCCATTCAAAGCCCTTCATAACCTACTTTCCTATCCTTCTTACAACCTTACTATTTACCACAAACTCTTCAATCCATTGACACTGTTCTCTTGGCTGTTCCTTGAACAATTCATTCCATCTTTTAGTTCCATGCATTTTTCTCTGTCTGTACACCTGCTCCTTCAGGGCAATGACTATTTTTTTTATCATTTAATTTTTTTTCAATTATATTTAAAGATAGTTTCATTTTTGTAAAATTTTCTCCCTCCCACCCTAGAATTCACCAAGTAATCTAATACAGATACCTCTACAACTGTGTTGCACATACTTCCATATTGGTCAAGCTGCCAAAGAAGAATCAGAACAAAGGGGGAAAAATTTACAAGAAGGAAAAAGCAATAAACAAATTTAAAAACAAATAAAAAAGGTGATCTGCATTAAGATTCCCTACTTTTTTTTCTGGATGTGGATGGTACTTTCCATCACTGGTCTTTTAGAATTATCTTGGATTGCTGTATTGCTGAGAGGAGCGGTCTATCATAGTTGAAATGACTATCTTTTTTTTGCTTGTTTTCCTTTCCTACCAGTGTCTGGTACAAAGACAATGTAAAAAAATGAATGTTAAAAATTCTAATTAATAAAAGTCAACCAACACTGCTTTATATAGTTTGTAAACCATTTCCTCATGAAACTCTGTAAAAGTATAATATTTTCATTTTACAGATTAGGAAATTAAGACTCAGATGTTCAGTAATTTACTCAATATAATTCAGTAGGGAAGTCAGAATTTGAACCCATAGCTGGCTCAGCCCAACACTTTTCATTTTACCATCTCATAAACAAGATTATAAACTTTTCAAGAGACTTTTAATACTATTTTATTCATAGAAATGGGCACACAAACAGGCAATGTAAGTAAATGATAGTATTGCCTAAATTTTACATTTAACTTCAAATGGTTAAATAAGCAAATCATTAGGGTTGAAAAAATTATCAACATGGCACAAAGTGATTTTACCAATCACTGAATTAATCTAAAAACCTTTATTAAGCATTTACTATGCTAATACTCCCTAGGAATCACTGGCAGACACTAGCTAGTCAATGACATATTACTGTCCCACATGCAATATTATCTTTAATCATTCATGTTCCAGATCGAATTTCAACAATAAAATAGTTTTAAAAACTTATTATTAGTAATTAATTTCCATTCCTCAACAGGAATGCAAAAACAAAACAAATTCCATTCTCACAAAGTTGGCCAGTGTGTAGACTTTATTAAGTATGCACATATAAAAAATTAAACTAGTTAATACATAAAATCAATTACAATAGTGCAAGAAGTTACATTAAGTAAGAATGAATGATGAACAGTGTAAGAGCAGCTGAACTGACCTTGGCCTCAGCCATATCCTGAAAGTTTAGAATTCATTACAGACAAGATTAGATCAGGAAGATTCAGAGCTTGAGGAGGTCTTAAGACATCATCCAGTCCAATGCCCTTATTTTACCGATGAGGGAACAGAGGGGATCAGGAATGACGTGACTTGCTTGGAGTCACCCAGTGGGTAAGTGGTAGAGCTAGGGAGACCTAGATCTTCGGATTACAAAGCCTTTCCACTACACAGCTAAGTCACCCCTCATCAGAATACTGTTTCTAGTTTATCCTGTGGAATTGCCATAGAAACTATCTGGGATCTGTCAGTCATCTGAAATAAAGATTCCATGCCTACTTGGCTTCAATTTTGGTTGTATCAGTGTTCTCAGAAACCTGTTTTATTTTGGAATTCTTGGACCCCAAATGGCTGTCAAAAAGCTCTGAGGGACTTTTGCTTGTTTCTGTTTATTGTCTCCAGAGCCCTTACCTTAAGACACTATATGGTATATGTACAGCTGGCCCTAAAGCACTCTGAGGTGAGGTGGTGGTGCTTAAGGCTTCATGAAATCACAGTATGGCTATAATGGGTGCCCAAAATTACACCACAGGCATATATTAAGCAAGGAGAGAAGCAGAGAATGGAATTCTTTACTGGAATTGAACAGTTCCAAGTCAACTAAAATGAAGTCGAAGCATGCCTAGACATATCACAAGTGAAAAAGGAAATGATACTTTGTAGCACTTGGCTAGATATTAGTGAAATGTTTGTACTTTAAAAAGAATTTCAAAAAGATGAGTTGAGGGAAGGATTTTCAGATATAGATCTGGAAGGAATCTCAGAGTCCAATTAATTCAGTCCCTTTGATTAGATTGATGAGAGAACTGAGGCCCAGGGATTTGAGGCAGTTCTAAGAGCCCAGGTCCTCTGATTCAAACTTCTAAGACTTGAATAATATGCAATACTTTTTCAACAATCATTGGATGTTAATAATGCATCTCATTTTCTTATAAGCTTCTTGATGCTATAAGGGACTATTCCTTTATCTGAATAAGAAGATAGTCAAAGTAGGTTGGCAGGTAATAATTTTTGGTTTTATACTTTGTAAAAAAGTACACATATTTACTTCTCTTCTTCCCCCATCCTAAAAACTTTGTATAGGAATATATAAATTGGGCTAGGCAACATTAGTTTGATAAGAATTTTCAGGGTCTGATGACAGCATTCCCTGACTCAATCAAATTAAAAGGTGTTCTGGCTGCTTCTAATTCCAATTCCTCTATTTTATCCAATTCTTTGTAGGTTAGGTCTTCCCATAGTGTTATCCTGTTATTCTCCATGAGAGTCTCCAACACAGTCCATGAGGTATTACTGTTCAATTAATTCTCTTCACTTCATTCTGATCCCCTTAAATTCTCCCTACCTTTTTTGCATTAAAATATTCTATGGAGAACAACAGACTACAGAATTTCTAGCCTGGGCAAATAATATCAGTTAGGAATGAGGAAATGCTGTTCAAAGATTTAAGAGCAAGACAATTTCTACCTGCTTTATAGTATGAAAATCCCTTGGTTCATAAGAATACAAGAAATAATATATGATTGGATCCATAATCCATCTATTATCTTGGAACCAAATGGCACCAAGAGACATTTTATGAAAGAATCATAAAACAATTATAGGTTGTAGTAACCTTAGGGATCATATAATTTGACCCACTCATTTTTTGGATTAGGATACCGAAGACTAGAGAGATGAAGTGCTTTATATGGTAATCACACGAGACTTTGGTCTTTAAAAATTAAGTATGCCACAAGAGCCTTTTCCTTAGATTTATAGTGGATTATCATCTATGGATTTATCTAAACTTTTTTTGGCTACTTAATTTTCAGCCTTTATGACCTTCAAGGAAATGAAATCCTTTTGTTTAATCTTGTTACATGTAAAGTGGTTTTTAAAAACCAGTTGTCAATGCAACAACTCATTATTATAGTGCTTTATGTTTTAAGAAGTGATTTTTAACCCACAACAACCCTGAGAAGTTGTTTCATCATACAGATGAGGAAATCATCATCATAGAGAGATTGTGACTTGACCAAGGTCACATAGCTTATAAAATTAAAAGCAGGGACTCCAGACTCCAATATCCGAGTCTAAAACTACAGTTGTTACTGTTTGGCTTTGGGCTCATAGTTACCCTGTGGCCTCAGTTCCTTTACCTGTTAAATACAAGTGGTGATTTGGAAAGGACTTGGACTAAATATCTAAGATACCTCTTCCAGAGAGTTCCTACCATTCTACTATTATTTGATTTTGTGACTATGCCCATGTCCACTGTGTCCTAATTTTGAGTCTATCCTCATGAAACTTGATATATTCCATTTGCCATTTTGGCAGTATTTTTCTAGAATTCTCTAGTTTAATCATACTTTCCTTAGGAATTGCCAACCAGTCTTCATGTGAAACACCAAGTGTAAGACTACTACACATTTTAAACAAAGACAAAAATATTTTACTCACATGGCAGTAGCAAATTGGACTGATATATTTAAGGAGCAGGTTACCATCTTAATTTTGGGACAAGTGAATTTAAAAGAAAAAAGCAGAGATGTCCCCCTATGATTCAAATAGATTTTACTAGTTTGGGGTTTTTGAAGCCTAAATTTGGACCTAGAAATCCAGAGGAAGCTAGAGAGACAATTATTCCTACAAATTTTAAAACAAAAAGGTTAGCTCTTAATCAGAGTTGAATTTGCTAAATAGTATAAAAACTTTATTCACCATGATTCATCTATCTTTGATAAATAGGTTCATTTCTGGTTTAAAGTACACACACCTCATGAAATCCATCATAATATCCATTTTCCATGTAAAGCTTCCAGGGAGACAAAATATTCTTCCTCTTTTAATAAATAACTTCTGAGAAAGGCAGACAACTTTCCATAAAAAGATACTTTTCCTTCCAGTTAAAAAAACAAAAAACTCCAACCTGACCAGAGTAGGAATTATGAGATGTCAAAGTTACAGAGAATTAGTACTTCAGAGGACTGGTACTATCAGATATGGGAATCAAATCATCGTGGGAGATTGGATCAGATAGCTTTGGCCAAAGGCATTTATGTAGTTGCCAAGACTGGCTAGAGTTTTCTCATATCTGCATATGTATTTACAAACATACATACATACATACATATACACATACATGTAGTAGGAGGGGTGGAGTTTTTGTTTTTAAATGATTCTCTGGTCTCTAGAAAATATGGATCATTCCATTATTCTATCCTCCAGGTTTGCTCAGAAATCAATTATAATACAACACTTAAAGCAGCTGAAGTCTATCTCCTTTCTCAATCTTCTGAAAGCATCCTAAAACACAATGTCTATAAATGAGAGAAAAATAATTGTTTCAAGGCTTTGTTCTTTTTTTTTTTTTTTAGGTTTTTTTGGCAAGGCAATGGGGTTAAGTGACTTGTCCAAGGCCACACAGCTAGGAATTATGAAGTGTCTGAGGTTGGATTTGAACTCAGGTACTCCTGACACCAGGGCTGGTGCTCTATCCACTGCGCCACCTAGTTGTTCCACTTTGTTTTTAAAAAAAGGTTCCATTTATGATCATCCTCCTCTCTCTACTATAGTAATCTCTCTCTCTCTCTCTCATAAAACTCACATATTCTCAAATCAGTTAAGACTCTACTGTATTATTTTAGTAAAGTAGAACTCTAAGACAAGAAGGTTATTTAACATCCTGGGCTGGTACTGAGAAACATCTAACAAGGTCTGATGCACCAAGGTCAGTAATTGTTCTCACTAGCCTGTCTCTCCCTTTCAGCTCATTTTTCAAATAAACATCGTATTGTCTAGGTTCTCCTAAACACAGGAGGGACCAAACTGAGTACATGACCTTGAACTGAGAAGATATCTACATTTTATTATCTTTTGAATATTGTCATGAACAGAGAAGAAGGTTCAAAAAATACAACAGTTTATCACATGAGATATATGCTATTACCATGAGGTGAAAATTATAGCTGTGATATGGAAAGGGGTGAGAGGAAAAGGATTGAATTCCTTTGGAATACTTTAGTATGAGTTTTTGCTGAGGCACAGTCGAGGATTAACGAAGCTTCCATTTCTTTTTGGAAGGGACTAAAGAGCAATTAGAAATAGTCAGGTGAAACTTTTGCCTCCATGCTAAATGCCCTTGTTAAAGTGAAGAGAAGAAAATGTTTTATGAGTATTTATAATCCTTAATAGAGGTGAACTCTCTATTGTCCCCCCTGCCCTTATTATCTCTATATCACCCCCCCCCCAAAAGGAGAAATAAACTAATGATCACTGATCTACTTTCTAAAATCCTATTGTGGAGTAAGTTCATTTAGTACAATCAAATTTGTCTGGGAAAATAAAGTTACACATCTGCCACCTTCCTCACTTTCCCCATAAAAAATTGTATAAGAATAGAAATGATTTCTCATTTGAAAGGTGAAAATGTTTTTATTTACATTTCTTATGTGTTATGAGTCCTGGCAGTTGTATAGAAAGAAAGAAAAAAAGAAAGAATGAAAGTGACCAAAATAATAAAAAAAAATAGATTGGTCAAGCAGGAACTCTTATCCAAATAGTAAAATGCAAAAATGCAGATAAAAATATAAGAAATGGTCAGTATGAAGAGAGGGGGGGGGGAATTATAGGAGAGGTGGGAGTAATGGTTCAAAAATATAATACCTATCCTAGATGTGCTTCTTTGTCCTCCTAGGCTTATTTCTTATCCTTTTGCTTGGGTTCCCTTGCAAGGTACTAAATCTAAAACAAGGGAATTAAAAAAGCTAATAATCTGTGGAATTCTTGATCTGTAGTCTGGTGAAAAAGTCTCACTCTATAATCTGGTGATATAGAGAAGGCTTTTTGTAGGCATGTATAAATCCTCCTCCAAAGCAATCAGCAAATTTGCACATCAGAAATGAAGGATAATTTGCAAAGGCCATGTTCCTTAGATTGGTAATACCAATGCACCAAGCCAAGAAGTCTCTAAATGGAGTAGGGTCATGGTATCCTAATGCCTGCAGGGTATTTCCTGGGGTCAAATAGAAAAAAAACCCAATTCCTCTTCTAGGTGACAGCCCTTCAAATGTTTGAAGTGAGGTACCATTTCTTTTTCCAGACTTTTTTTCTTTTTCCGTCTTGCTTCAATTGATCATCAGATGACATAGTTCCCATACCCTGTATTGCTTTTGTCACCCCCTTGTGGACACACTTGAATTTGTAACTTAAGCAAATCTGATACTCCAGGTGTGGTCTAACCAGTGGTAGAGAGTGGGTTTATCCCTGCCTTTTCTGAACAGCATACCTTCTATTAATGTAGTCTAAGATTGTATTAGCTTTTTAAAGCAGCCATGACACACTATTCACTCATACTGATCTTATAATGAACACATTTTTTTTTCTCTCCATCATGGTTAGCTATATTTTTTTTTTTACTTTTTTGAAGGTATGGGATTTTATATTTATTTAGTTAAGTTTACCTCATTTTTTCCAAGCCTGTAAATCTTTCAAAAAATTGATTCTGATTTGTCCAGTGTTCTTCTTATCCCTAACAGTTTTGTGCCATCCTCACACTTGCTAAAAGGTTGTGTATGTTTTTTCATTATAAAAAAGATGTTGCAAATGAGGAACCCAAGTAAGGGCAACCTCATCAGCCCAGAAGAAGCAAAGTCCAAATATGTTTTTGATAGGCATAATAATATTAGATGGGGGAGGTGGAGGCAGTGGCACTAAATGTGGCTGTAAGAGAAGTACAGAGAAAATTTAGTGACCCAAATGCAATGTCCTCAGAATTTTATATTCAGAATCAAAAACATTTCTTCCCTCTACAAGCCTGAGGTCTGTGATAATGATTAGACTTGTAAAAAAAGAACAAACAACTTCAATCAAATTACTGATATTTTGGGCAAGTTCCAAGAAACTGAATTTTAAAAAGATGGTCTAAAATTATTTTAAAAAATTATTTTCAAGTGAAATGTGTTAAATAACTGCTTATCTATTCTGAAGTATAAATAAAAAAGTTTTTATCATTGTTTTTATTTTCAAGGTTCTCCTAAATACAAACAGTATTTATACTTCACACACAGAAGGAAAGTGTTCCTTTCATGCCTTGAATATAAACTGGTGAGTAATGCCCTGGCCTGAAAAAGACTTTATTCAAATAAACTTTTTTGCCTTTCAAATGATTTCTTGGCACAGGACTGTTGATCTAATCTTTAAAAAGGTACTCTCCTGGGTCTTTGTCTCTAATTCCTACCATGACCTAGTGTGAACAACCTTGTAAGGGCAAGTTTATGGAACTGAAATCTTAGAAGGATAATGAAAAGTGTTTCTAAAGTGAAGACAAAAATATCTTTGAAATCTTGTGTTGCTTAGTGTTTAAATTTAAAGTGTGAGGGGGAACATCAAAGGGGTCAGATAATAAGCAAGTCATACTGGTTTTAAATCTCTTCTGAACTTTCCCTAAACTTAAGAGATGGAGAGATTTTAGTACTTGGAGAATTTATCCCCCAGGAACTGTGTCCCCATCCAACACCCCAAGACACACATCTTTTTTTTTAAAAAAAGGAAACACACACAAATGATGGAACAATATCATGGGGAAATATTCCAACTCTGAGATGGAAGGAGTTATTTCTAAAGCAGTCTACATACCACACATCACTTCCGAAAGGCAAGCAGAGAAAAGTCAGGGAGATAGGCAGGCTTAATTAGTCAGTAAGCCCCCCCCCCCCCCAAGTCAATTGAACTACATGTTCAATGCATAATCTAAAGCCAACCAGTCTTGCCAAACCAATCACCATTCAGTTTCCTGTCTATATCCAGGAGGTTGTGAGCAGGAAGACACTGCCATATTGAGGAGTGGATGTGTTAAAGTACTGACTCGTACTTCTATTAGGCAGGATGAGAAACCATCATTGCTTCGGTGCAATATGTCTTGTTCACTGTACCCCACACTCCTTGGGGTTTTCAATTTCGTCTCCCTCAAAGTTCGATTTCAAATTCTGTTTCTGTTCAATTTCCACCTGCCAAGAAAAATCAGTAAATTAAATAGGAAAGAATATAATGAAGGAAAAAAACCCTCTTTTAAACTCTAACTGAGGTGGTTCTATGTAATGGAAAGGATGTTGGATTTGGATCTGGGTTCAAATCTTGCCTATATGACTTCAAATCTAAATTTTCTCATCTGTAGATTAATTCTATTATGGTGTTTTGTACACTCTATCTTCAGAATATCTCTCTTGTATATCGTCCTCTGTCTACTCACATAGTCACCCCTCTTTTGTAGATCCTTCACCACTTGACATTAAAAAGAAATTATCTTCTCCTGTTTTATTCCCCTCCATATAATCAATTATCCAGTCACATGGGCCTTCTTGCTGTTCCTAATTTTCTGGTGAAATGTGGGAAAATGTGTCTGTTTTGAAAGTATCAAAAAGGAGGGTTTTTTGTTGTTTTTATTCTCAAGGTCTCCTAGGGGAAACCAAGCAGTCTCAGTCTCAGTCTCAGTCTCAGTCTCAGTCTCAGTCTCAGTCTCAGTCTCAGTCTCAGTCTCAGTCTGTCAGTCCCTCTCCCTTTCCCTCTCTCTCTCCCCTTGTCTGTCTGTCTGTCTGTCTGTCTGTCTGTCTCTCTCTCTCTCTCTCTCTCTCTCTCTCTCTCTCACACACACACACACACACACACATATACACAGAATGAAAGCCATATTCTCTCTTCCAACTCTGAGCTTTTTCCACTGGCTGGCCTTCATTCCTGGAATGCTTTTTCTCCTCACCCCTGACTCCTGTCTTCCCAGAAGACTCAAACTCAAATATCATCTTCAAGAGGCTTTTCCCTAGTCTCCCTTCCTTCCTTCTTCCCCTCCCACTGTTAGTGTGTTCTCTCTGAGATTATCTCACATTTATATTGCATGAATCTTCTATGTATATAGTTAGTTGTATATTGTGTATATTATACTATATAACTCTTCAGTACAAGGACCACTCCCCTTCACCCCTTTCTTTGTATCTCCACCTGGAATAGGAAATAATAAATGCTTATTAACTGAATTACTAATTAATTAAATCTATGATCCTATGCATTGCTGTTCCCCAGTATTCTCTCCAATGGATAGGGTTGGATGTACAGATTAAATGCAATGATGAGAATACTAGGCAAGCAGCATGTCTAGGGTGCGGGTGAGGGCCTTGTTATACTAGCTTCTTTCCCAGGTTATCCCAGAGGACCAACTAGGCCCTACTATTGTCTTTGGAGTACAGTCTAACCCAGTAAATAGATTTAACTCGGAGTGAAGCGGGAAGAAAGGGAAACCACAGTTTTACAGATTTAGATGAGAGAGGGAGCTAAGAGTTAAAAATCTCCTCTTCTATTTTACAAGATGGGGAAACATAAGACTCAGAGAAGTTGAATTATTCAAGGCCACATAGGCAGAAATGGCAGACTTAGAATATGAATCCAGATTCTCTTACCCCAAATTCATTCCTCTTTTTAATATCCTATTATTTCCTATGGTTGTCCAACATTAAAGTATCTCTATAGCTCTGACCTGCTTATCTCTGCCTTAATCAGGATCAGAGTTCATTGAAACTACTGTAATTCCTTCTTGTGGACTCAGGACTTCAATACCCAGACAGAAGCATAAAAGGGGCCAAAGGGCAAATAGTTTCTTCCCTAGTCTCGCTATAATAACAAATCAAATGTGCATCATTCTTGGGCTACTAAAAAAGCAAAATATTCTGCATCTTTACAGGAATTCCTTCTAGAACATACCTCCAAAAATGGTTACCTAACTCTACCTGAAGACTTTCATTTATAGGGAATTTACATGCATTCTTCCTTTTGCTCCTTACAATAGTCCTGTGAGATAAGTAATATAAATATTATAATCCTCATTTTTACAAATGAGAAAATGGAGGATCAAATAGGTTAGGTCATTTGCCCAAGGTCACACAACTAGTAAGTGATTTAACTAGTCAATTGAGACTTAAGCTATGATAGATGGGTAAAATGTTTAGTGCTATGTAAATGTTAGCTACCATCCATCATCATTTCTCACATGATTGACCTTTTGGACCCCAGATCTTTGACTTTTTATTTACCAATGTCATCCAACAACTCTATAAGTCCTTTTCTAAGATCTTTAATTTTTTTCCCTAGGTTCCAATTATTGATCCTAATCCTTAGATTTTGGCAATAATTACTTCTAACTGAACATACCAAGCATGAGAGGCCAATGAAGATGATTATTAACATTTTTCTCCTTTAGTGTTAGTCATTTTAGTGCTTCTGCAAAGCTCACAAGAGGTTGCAGAGTACAGAAGCAAAGCACTGAACTTAGTATCAGAAGACCTAGTTTTGAATTCTGATTCTCACTATTAGTAACTGGGTGACTTTGGGCAAGTAGATTAATCTCTTTGAGCCTGTTTCCTCATTTGAAAAGTAGATATAGTAATACTCCCTCAATCCTACTAGATTTTCATAATATTGTTGTGTGATACTCAAATGAAATAATGTAAGAGGTTTGTTATACATTTTTTTATTACAAATCAAGTGCAAGTATACAAACACAATTATAAGGAAATAATTTTAACTGAAAAGTCAATAGTATAATTAACAAGCCTTAATCAAAATTTAAGAGACTAAAAAAATGGAATCAAAATAAAACCACAACTACAACTTCTCATATCACAAAACTAAGCAGAGGAACCCCAAAGAAATCTATTTCTTAGGCAGCTTCTATCTCTTTATGTAGTTGATAGGAAGCAAGCTCTTTCAACATCAATGTTTTACCCAGTCTCCATATTTTAAGAGATTTATTTGTAATGGACTTTTCTGAAATATTTGCTTGAAAATTAAACCTTTTCTTACAAATGTAGCTTAGTTTTTCTCCTTTTTTAAAAACTGGTTATAGGAGAAACTTAAATTTCCATATTCTAACTTTTCTCTTACAAAAATGATATGGTTCTTTCTCCAAGGTGCAGAAGAGAATGAACATTGTCTCCATAACTTTGAGAAAGTCAAATAACCTCTCTGGACCTCACCTTCCTAAGGGCACTGACCTAGATGTCCATAAGGTTCTTTCTAATTTCAAAATCCTGTTATTCTAAGAAGTTCAGATCTAATTAGACTGTAAACTCATTGAGATAATGGATTGTAGAAGAGTTTGTGGCACCATGAAATTGAATGCTTAGGGGTTGGGCAAATTTGAAGTTCAGTCTTTAAGAATAGCATACTTTTAACGTTTTTCACTCCAAAAAAGAGAGATCCTAATGCAAAAAACAGGCAGGAAATTCACTTAAAAAATTTTTTTTTAGGTTTTTGCAAAGCAAATGGGGTTAAGTAGCTTGCCCAAAGCCACACAGCCAGGTAATTATTAAGTGTCTGAGACCAGATTTAAACCCAAGTACTCCTGACTCCAAGGCAGGTGCTTTATCCACTACACCACCTAGCTGCCCCAGAAAATTCACTTTCATAGGACCAATTTCATCATAGATTAGTTGACTCTCATGTGCCTCATTTCCCTAGGAAACTACATTAAAAAAATTCACCCCTATAAAGTTCATTGTTCTGGTGAACTTATAAAGACTTTCTTCCAAAGAATCTCAATCTAAATCCTATTTAGGCCTGATTGAAAAATACAAACCATTCCTGGGTATATTACCTCAAGCTCTTTCTTTGCTTTTTTAAAAAGAAAAATCAAACTACTTCTGAATAGTAAGGTATGCAGTGACTTTGTCCATATTTTCTACAAAATACTGAAGCTTTATACTAAAATGGTATAAGTGTTGAAGGTGTCATATTGTGAAAAAGACAAAGATGTAGGGATAACTTTTGTTAAAGTCATCATAAGGCTGTTCTTTATGGTACCTCCAAAGGTTGTGTAATTTCAGTGGGGTGGAGATATATCATAGTGTTGGACACTCATGCTTTTCTGAAGTTGCATATATTCATCATCTTTGACCAACCTTTTGGTGATGAGTTTCTGAATACTGTGTGGATGGGCCCTAGTTGACAGATACACAGTAAATTGTTGGCCTGTATCTGAAGCCATTTCAGTTGGGTAAGACATACCAGACTTTATACTCTTCCAGCAGAGCACTGGAGAACTCAGGGATACTTCCCTAGCAAGATAAGGGTACTGGAGAAGAGCATTGGAGTTTTAATCAACATCCTTGGTATTTTATGGTATTCAGGTTTCAGGGCAATAAAATAAATTACATGGAACAGCTGATATATGAACAGATTTTTGTTGAGTTCTAGGGTTGAAAAAAAATCCCACAAGAGGGAGCCCTTGATCTTTCTGGTGACTGGGGAATTTGGCATCAGAAACATGAGATAAAATGAAAGTTCTTTGAAAAAAAATCATATGAAAGTAAGGAATAGTTATAGTTACTCCCTTGAACTCCTTAAAGAAATTCTTACCCTTCTCTTTTGGAAATCATTTTCTTATCTTACAGCCAACTGGTTAGTTAAGAACCCACCTAACCAGGCAGTTCTGTATGTATCTCAAAGTTATAATAAGGGTATTCTCTTTTTTTTTACAAGGCAATGGGGTTAAGTAGCTTGCCCAAGGCCACACAGCTAGGTAATTTTTAAGTGTCTGAGGCCGGACTTGAACTCAGGTACTCCTTACTCCAGGGCCAGTGCTCTATCCACTGTGCTACCTAGCTGCCCCGGTATTCTCTTTCTTGATGAATTTGCTGCTGTACAAGAAATTTCTTTAATCACCCACTTTTGTGAGCAGCAACAATTTTTGCTTTGGACTCCTAACTTGCCTGCCACAACTCTGCCATCTTTAATTCCTCTTCCCTGTTGCCCAACTTATATTAGAAAATTTAAATATTTCCTTCACCTCTTCTCTTTGTTCTTCTTTGGTAAGGGTGAGAAGGTGAAAGTGGATGAAATCATTGGATGAAATAATAATAAAGATTTTATAGAAAAACAACTACATGCTAGGTCCTGGAGATACAAAATATAGGGAAGTTTTTAACTTTCCTTTTAAAAAACATCCAATCTGTCATTTTCAATTTTTTTCTTTATTCTATCTCATGTTACCCTACTATTTCAGCATGAAAGCAGAGTTTTCCACCTGTCATTTGTAATAAGAGAGATAAAGAGAAATACCCCTTCAGTTTCAGCATCCTTGATTTCATTGGTATGGATAACTCCTTCCACTGACACAGACAGGTAAAATCCTCTACTACTAAATACTCACATAAATGAGTTGTTACAACAACAAAAAAAAATCATTACCCTGAAGCTGAACTGTGAATGATGAGAACCTTGTGAACTTAGCATGACTAACCCATCACTTATTCAATCAAGAAGCATAGCCTTATGTCCCAAGCACTCTCAAGTATAGGTGATAGGAAGTGGAACTGCCCTGTGGCAGGGACTAAATCTGACCTGTGATGTCATTCATTTAAGGAAATGCTGGGAGAGGAAACTCCTTCTACCAATGCTGGTCAGAACTTTCTTTGCAACCTATAACAGCACTGAGAAATTAAGTGACTTATCAATATTGAAAGAACCAATATGTGTCAAAGATGTGACTTGAACCCAAGTTGAGGTCAGTTCTCTAGTCACTATGAAACAGCCCCTGTTCTCAAAGAGGTTATATTCTAACCCTTCTATCAGGTAGACAACAGGTATATAAACAAATAAGTAAAAATATATATATACCAACACACATATAAGATTATATCTTGTATATTAAGTATATTTATATACAAAATAAATATGAGATAATTTTAAGGCATGAGGTGGGTAATAGCAGATGGAGGAATTGGGAAAGGTTTCACAGAAAGCCATATTTTGGTTGAGTTTTGAAAGAAGAGGTTCTAACCGGTATACAAAATAAAAGGGAACATGTCAAGAATAGGAGATAACCATTGTAGAGGCAGGGAGATGGAAGGTAGTATTTTGAAGAGAAGGAAGATCTGTAGGGAACAAGGAAGTCAGTAATATACATATACACACACACACACATATATATATATATATATATATATACACAGTTTGGGAAGGTAGATTATAAAAGGCTTTAAAAGACAAATCAGGGGGCGGCTAGGTGGCACAGTGGATAGAGCATCGGCCTTGGAATCAGGAGTACCTGGGTTCAAATCCAACCTCAGATACTTAATAATTACCTAGCCGTGTGGCCTTGGGCAAGCCACTTAACCCCATTGCATTGAAAAATCTAAAAAAAAAAAAAGAGAAATCATTGAATTTGTATTTGATTTTAAAGGCATTGGGAGGCCTTTGGAGTTTATTAAGTAGGGGAACAACACAATCATGTCTTTACTTTAGGAAAATAATTTTGAGAATTATTTGGAGGATAGACTAAAGTGGAGAAACATTTGAGGCAGGAGACCAATTAGGAAATTACTAACTAGGGAAGATGTCCTCAGAGGTCAGACACACAGCTTATTATCATTTTTACACTTAAAATGCTCAAAGTGGGGAGATAGCAAAAGCATCTAGAAGTGTTCTTCAACTCCAAAAAGCACTACCTTGTAGCTGTAGTGTGCAGAATAGTTGACCCATTTTCTGACATCAGTTTTGTCTTCTACAGAGATGGATCTGACAGTGGCTTTGGAGGCAGAGGTGGTTGGCATGTTGAACTCAACATTTACATGATGGGCAAATTTGGAAGGCACTTCCCGGTCAGAACCAAGTTCAAGGTGGCAGAAGAAGCAGTGAGGGTGACCAGAAGCTAAGGAAAGAAAAACAATGTTGAATTAATAATAACTGAACTCACATATACATAGCACTTTAAATGAATGAAATACATCTTTTTAATAACCTCTGAGTAGATGATTCCTATTTTACAGATAAAGAAACTGAACTCCCAGGAAGTGCTGTGACTTGTCCAAGACACCAGTAACCAGTAGCAGTGTCAGGACCCAAACCCAGGTCTTCCGATTCCAAATCTAGCCTTCTTTCCAGGGTACCTGTCTGTCTCTTTATTGAACAACTCTGAATAGATGGTTTTAAACTAGGAGAAACTTGGGATCTGTCTGGAAGCTTTATAGCTGCACATATTTTGAGAGTAGTCCTCACCACTAAATAGAGAAATTGTCTCAGCTGTGAATTAGGCTTTATGTATGTCCTCCACCATTTGATGTAACATTATCCGATTACAGTAACTTGGTTTCCTAGTTACTTCAGGCAGAGCTGAAGAAAGAGGTCATCCTATATGCATATGTCATGCTGGATAATGGAACATAATACAAATACCCAGGAGCAAGGGTTGTGAGATTAAGAGAAGGAATAAAAAGAACTAGCAGCTAAAAATGAGTTAATAAAGTATGAGCAACAGTTCTTTGGGGTAAAAGGGTGTGTTTGTTTCTATGGATGACTTTGGAAGGCAGTAGGGGATAGGAGAAAGATCACTGGCTCTGGAGTAAGAGGACCTGGGTTTGAATACAAGATCCTTGGACCCTGTGTACTTCTTGCGTGAGCTTAAGAAAATGACAGCCTTCTCTGAGCTTCAGTTTTCTCATCCATAAAATACAAGGGGTTGGATTAGCTAACCTCTGAGGTTCTTTCTGGCTATAAATCTATGATCATGATTCCAAATTATACATTCACAGAACAGGAATAGATATTTCTACATGCATCTGGAGGCATCAGAGTAATGTAGGAAGAGAACGCTCTACTGGGATCTAGTTCCAGCTTGATAGCATGAATTGGGTGGATGAATTACTTAGCTTCTCTGGGCTTCTGTTTCATTATCTATAAAATGAAGCATTTGAACTAAAATGATCCCTAAAGTCTTTTAGCTTTACTATCCTATAATTCCAGTCTGGTTCTAATCTGGCTAGATGGAAAGCTCTTGAAGGCAAGAATAGTCTTATGCCCTTGAACCCATGGGGTTTTCTCCACAGCACATGCTCAATACATGTTTGCTAATGATAGGAGGCACAGTTTTAAAATATTTTTGAGCTTAAATATCAGGGTGTTTACTTTATCGATGACACTTGTGTATCCTTGCTTGTAACTTAAGATCCCTCTTAGTCAAGGGATTTGTTCTTCCTGGGCTTGCCATACAAAAGGCCTGGGGAACACAGGATTCTGCCTAGAGCAAATAATATTGTCTTTCCCATGAACACAGATTTCTTGAAATCTAAGCCAAAAGGAGAGGCAGAATGTATTTAGTTTTTTTGAGGTATACTGTCTGATTTTCATTAGGACCTTCAAGGTTTCTTTCAGTTCTGGGGCATTTGGACCAGAGTTCAATTTCATGGTTATAACCTCACATGGATCTAAAAGAAAAACAGAAATCAGTCTAGAGAATTAGTCTCTTTCATAACCCCCCCCCCAATATGAATACCACTCTCCCCCTGTGTCCAAATCTGATTATCTCACAAAGTATGTGGCATACAGAGGGCTCTGTGGAAGAACTGACTAGAGGTTGTAGGGATGGCTCTTATCATCACAGGACTTTTAAACTGGCTTCAACTACAATAATTCAAAGATTACATATAACTGGGTACTTCTTTCTATAGAACAGATCACAACCTCCCATGGTAGATAGTTTTATGAATTATAAAAACAATCACCAAGTGGTCAACAGATTGGGGATATGTCTCCTTGATCATGGCCAGGCTGCTCCTCAACCAGACTTGTGATCTTTTTTTCTTATCTTGAGTTGGATTTACCAGAGCTTGTTTGTACTTGCAGTGTTAGTGGCATCGGTTTCAAGAATCCAGTCCTAAGGTAATAAGACTGGAACTGTAATTTTACTGATATAGGGGAATTCTTAAGTGAGAAAATTCCCTTCTTCAATGAAAATCAGCACCTTCTTTATAATTCAGAGAGTAGCCTGGAGCATTGGGAGGTTAGATGACTTATCCATGGTCATATGGCAAGTATATATCAAAGAAGATATTTGAGACTGGCACATGCTATAAGACATGCCCTGATATCTCCCTAGGCACTAGGAAAAGAGACAAAAGTAAATGATCCTTGACCTCAAGGAGTTTTACTATATGGTGAGACTGCACATACAAATTATATAAAAAATAAATGAGGTGGGGTGGCTAGGTGGCGCAGTGGATAAAGCACCGGCCTTGGAGTCAGGAGTACCTGGGTTCAAATCCGGTCTCAGACACTTAATAATTACCTAGCTGTGTGGCCTTGGGCAAGCCACTTAACCTCATTGCCTTGAACCCCCCCCCAAAATAAATAAATAAATAAATGAATAAATGAAGTAATGGGGAGGGAGGAAGTTGAGCAATAACAAATGAGGCAATGAGAAAATGTTTCGTGTAGAAAATGATACTGGAGCTGAATTGTGAGTCTAAGAAGTTAAAAGAAGCTTCAAAGCAGAATTTTAGCAAAGGACTCAGAAGAGACCTCAGTCCAACTCACTCAGATCCAGGGACATTAAGTGAGTTGTTCAAAGTCACACAGTTTGAAAGAGAAATAAAAAAAGTTTCAAACCCAGGTCTTTTGACTGCACATCCGAAATTCTTTTTTTCTGTATTGTGCTATGGTAAAATCTAGGAGGGGGGATTGGGAGGGAGAATGACACTGAAGGTATGTTAATTTTCCTCAATGATCTATCATGCTTGGGCATGGCCAGTTAAAGGTTATTGCTACTAGGATCTAGGAATAAGGATCAATAATCTAGAGACTATAGAAATGACATAAACGTCTGAAAGTCTGAGCTTAGTCAGTTAGCAGTTAGAAGGAGCAAACTGAAGGTATGGGATCCAAAAGGTCAACTGTGCTGCTTCCAAAGGGACTTTGATTTAAAATGAAAGAAAACTACTCACTCTCCTCTTCAATTTGTCCACCCTGGGGTATGAGTTCATTGTCTAGGAGATTGAAATTTGGAACTGTCCCTCCTCACATTCCCAAAGAAAACAATTGTAGTTATCCCTATTGGTCTAAGTAGGACTTTTTAATCTCAGAAAGTGAGAACATACACACCCATTCTCCAAGGAAAATATTATGTGATGAAGTATTTGTTTTGCTCCATTTCACATATTTAAAATATCTCAAAAATGTTTATAATGAATAATACTTGGAGAAATTTCTTGGAAAAGTTTGATTCGGGCTTTAGGAAATTGAAGAAGGGTTAAGTATAGTCCTATAAATCTTCAAGAAAATGAATTAAGTAGAATGTAACTATTAGATGCTGCATTGAAGTTAGATTACTGAAAAGTATGTCTAAAATAAGGGAATCTATTTATGATTCCCTAGCAACTGAAAGAATAATTTTTATTAAGCACTTCTATTACATACTTGCAGATAGACTGAAAGAACTGACTCTTCTAAGTTCATGACATTATCGTGACTATAAACAATTGATCATTCTATATTGTCTCCCTAAAAGACATCCTGTTCTATAAGGAAGTACACAGTAAAATTAATATAATATAACCTTTTTTCTATATGTTGAGCACAAACTGTTACTTGTGCCACATACATAGCTAAATAGCTATTAAGGTTGGCATGGTATCAAAAATAGCTAGGAGATGGATAAAAACATTATTTTCAATACTTGTAAATAATCAGGGTTGTGCTAGTAAAGGAGTAGTTTTTGAAGAATTATTACAAAAGGATGTTTTTCTCATTAAATGACTCAAAATAATAAATATACATGTACCTTTTAATAAGTAACATTTTGCATATTATTATTATTATTATTATTATTTTAGGTTTTTGCAAGGCAAATGGTGTTAAGTGGCTTATCCAAGGCCACACAGCTAGGTAATTATTAAGTGTCTGAGACTGGATTTGAACGCAGGTACTCCTGACTCTAGGGCTGGTGCTTTATCCATTGCGCCACCTAGCCGCCCCTCTTGCATATTATTTTCAAATATTATACAGATGCTCTCATAAGTAACAAAAAAATCTTTTATTAGACTAATAATAGCTCCTTACCATTATGTGCATTCTCATCCAGTGGATAGTAATGGTACCACTGTGATGAAGGGGTACAATATATTTTTGAAATTAAAAAAGTGACCTCATACTTGAAAAGGTTGCGAACCATTTGTATAATATTCACTAGGAAACCGGGTCCCTGACTCTATTACTAATTAGTAAGGTGACCAAGATGTGGCAGTCATCTCACATTTTTAGTCCTCAGCTTTTTATTATTTATAATAATAATAATTTATAATTAATTTATAATGATTAGTTTATAACAAATAACTTAATATTTAATATTGATATAATAAAAATTATTTTTGTTTTGTGCTTTGAGTTTTTCAAATCAATTTCCTTACAGCAACCTTTTCAGTCAATTAATTAGCATTAGTACCTACTATGGACTAGGCACTGTGCTAATTGCTGGGTAAATTAAAGTATTATCCCTTTTTCACAAATGAGGAAGTTAACATATAGAGCAGTTAAATAACTTCTCTGAGGTCATAGCTAACACAGAGGATCCATTGAAATAGTGTGGATGACAGTGTTTAGAAACCATAAGGCGTGATTTAAATGTTAGTGATTATTATTTTTGAAATTAAGTGCCTAAATCCAGTTTACTTTTTTATTTATATATTTTTCAATGATATATTTTATTTTGAAACAACAGATACTTCCCCAAATACCCTAAAAAATATTCCTATGCTCAAAAAGTATATGTCCTCAAAATAGAAAGTCAAACTGTCTAAATGCTATGATTGTGACAGCACATGCCATCCACTTTTAATTTAGTTAATAACAATTGTTATTAAGGCAGCTAGGGGGCACAGTGGAGTCAGGAAGCCTTACTTCCTTGAGTTCAAATCTGTTCTCAGACACTAACTATGAACCTAGGTGAGTCACTTCTTCTTGTTTCCTCATCTATAAAATGAGGTGGTTAAGAAAATGGCAAACCACTTCAGTATCTTTGCCAAGAAAACCCAGTATGGAGTCATGAAGAGTCAGACATGACTGAAACAAGTGAACAACAATAACAAAAATTAGAAAGGAAGGACATGTGTTTTGTTTAGCTTTCATAGCATGGTACCAACACTACATGTACTAACTGACCTACCTTTCCCTAATAACAGAAACATAGTGGGTTCTCAATTCTTATTTGGTCTGATATAAACGAATTCTAGTTCCTATTCAAGGAAGAGATTCTTATTTAAAGAAGAAATGAAACAAAACATTCTGAGAAGAGGTCCATAGGCTTCGTTATTTTGCCAATATGGTATATGACACAAAACGATTAAGATCCCCCCAAAGGTTCTTTGGGTACCAGGTTGAGAAGTAGTTTTAAAAAGCAGTACATTTAGAAAGACAGTGAAAAATGAGGTGGATGTTAGCTATAATTTGGAACCTTGAGGTCCTCTTGTCAAATATGGATTACTGCAGGCTTAAGAAGTCCCTGTGGGGGTGGCTAGGTGGTGCAGTGGATAAAGCACCGGCCCTGGAGTCAGGAGTAGCTGGGTTCAAATCCGATCTCAGACACTTAATAATTACCTAGCTGTGTGGCCATGGGCAAGCCACTTAACCCCATTTGCCTTGCAAAAACCTAAAAAAAAAAAAATAAAAAAAGAAGTCCCTGTGAAATTAGGTGAAACTTAACTGAGGCAGAAACAGAGGAAATATTATCATTAGGTTATACCACAGGCCACCTGGATATGAGGAATTTGGGAAAGAGATAAAAGTCTCACAGAGGTATAACTTCATAGTTATAAGTGAGTTAGATTATGTGGACATCTGTGTTCTTTCTCTCCCTACTCTCATCTCTCTCCAAACAATCAATCCATCCTTCAAAATACGAAGGAAACAAAAATTGGACCTTTCAATTTGAACCTAATCTTTACCAAAAAAGGTATAGTCAGAAATATCTGCTGGTTGCTTAGTCTTGAATGACAGAAACCCTTACCACGTTTTACTTTTGGGATAGGAAAGAGGAAAACTGAACATAGTCTGACATGCACCTTAGGTTTTTGGAGAGCAGACCTCAAAAAGGTTCAGAGGAAGGATAAATAAGATCCTATAGACTTAAACTATGAGAGAACAGAATCCAAGAGATAAAGATGAAGCTCTCAAGAATGAAATTCTGAAGTCATAAATAGAAATAATTCCAATGATGAAGAAAAGGGAAAATGGAGGCTTAGGGAACTCATTAACCATCCTAGATTTTAATGAGATGAGTAACAAAAAATGGAAGCCAATACAGACAATGAAAGATAAGATAAAAATGGCTCAATCTTCTAAGAATAGTGGTCAGAAGCACTTAAAATGAGATCAAGCTTGTTGGTGATACTTTGAGAATTTGATAGATTTGTGACCTCATTGATACAGGCACTTCCAATAGTTGTGTAGACTGTATTTCATTTTGATTTCCAGTTAATCCTTTCCCAAGAACAATCTAGCTCAATCTCCAGTTCATTATTTATCTAATGATTTGCAACATGGCATCTCATTAAATATCACTAAGATTTGGAATGGGGAGAATAGACATTTCAAGGAGGTCAAATAATAAATACTAATAGACCAGTCATAGAAGCTGTCTGTTCAACTGCAGATTTGAACAATCAATAATATTTAGTATGTGTATGGTTAAGTTGAATTTGAGTCATTATGGACAATTCCTGGAATGTAGCAGGCATTTATTGACATGCTTTTTTGTTTGATCTCATTTAGGAGGAACTTTGATGTAGTAAACCTTTGATGCAATCAGTACCTATTATTTGCAGCTAGGTGATACTCAGACACTTGCCACTTACTAGTTGTGTGACTTAGGGCAAGTCACTTAACCTTGATTGCCTTGCATCTGGGGTCATCTCCAGCCATCCTGATTCATAGATGGTTCCAGAGGAAAAAGTGAGGTTGATGACTTAGCATAGCTCCCATCACTGAAATCTACTTCATGTGCTTGTCATGGCATCACCTCCCTGTTGTCTTGGTTCATCTTTGAAAAGATATCATTCTCTGCCAAGAGGATCATCTGAAGAATCTTACCAACTACAGAGAATCTCTCCTCCATTGCCTCAGTCAGCACTGGACATTTTCCAAGACAGTGACTACCAACACATCTGACAACTAAGCTTCCCTGTTTTACACTTCACTTGATATTTATAATCAGTGTTGTTGAACAAAGGTATCTCTATTCCAACTTTTTTTTTAGGTACTCCTGACTCCAGGGCCAGTGATTTATCCACTATGCCACCTAGCCGCCCCTATTCCAACTTTCAAGGAATGTTCTATGATATGTGTGTGTGTGTGTGTGTGTGTGTGTGTGTGTGTGTGAAGATAAGCTGTTGAGCGATAGCCCCATTTTATACTCATACTCTACCAAATCATGTATTTTTTGTTGATTAAATAATAAAGTGGCATTATCTAGTCTCTATTCTTTTCTTTCCTTTGATTTTTTACAAGGCAATGAGGTTTAAGTGACTTGCCCAAGGTCACACAGCTAAGCTAGTATTAAGTGTCTGAGGTCATATTTGAACTCAAGTCCTCATGACTCCAGGGCTGCTGCTTTATCCACTGTACCACTAGCTGCCCCTATTCTCTTTTCTTTTCAATCAATTTTATGAATTTTACGTCAGTTGTTGTCTGATCCCTTCTCTTACTTTACTAATATTGGATTAAGTGATCTCAGAATTCAATTCCAAATTTGGAATTCTTCAATACTATAATTATTTGTTGGACATTATTAACTTAACTAATAGAAGGAAAATGAGACACTAGAGACAGTTGGACAGCACAGTTTTTAGGGTATCAGACATGGGAGTCAGAAAGACCGCAGCTCCAATTCAGCCTCAGAGATGTATTGGATTTGTGACCCTGAGCAATTCACTTAACTTCTGTCCTCAGTTTCTTTTTTTCTGTTTTTAGATTTTTTTTTTTGCAAGGCAAATGGGGTTAAGTGGCTTGCCCAAGGCCACACAGCTAGGTAGTTATTAAGTGTCTGAGGCCAGATTTGAACTCAGGTACTCCTGACTCCAGGGCCAGTGCTCTATTCACTGCGCCACCTAGCCATCCCTTGTCCTCAGTTTCTTTAACTGTAAAATAAATATCATAAAATCACCTACTTCCCAGGATTGTTTTGAGGACAAAATATGTTTATATATATATATATTATATACATATATAATATATATATATAAAAAGTGCTTTGTAAACTTTAAAGCTCTACATGAATGCTAGCTATTATTATTATTATTATTATTGTTAGGTATTATTATACATGAGAAGATTATTGACAATTTCAGCCATGGTAAAATAGTTTTCACTTGACATGCACTTCTTGCAAAAAAGTGCCAAATTTAACATAAACCAGGAAGGTAATAGATTTTTAAGAGACTCCAAGGCCTGAAAATTTTGCCTGTCTGCTTATTTCCCAGGCTCACTCTCTGTAAGATACCTTGTTAATGATTTGAAACATGGCATCTCATTAAATCTCACTAGGATTTGGAATGGGGAGAAAAGACATTTCAAGAAGGTCATTGCTCTCTTTATCTCATGCCAGCCTAAAAACACCTCTGATGCCTTTTTGATGATGGCTGTGATTAGACTATGTGGATCTGAATAGACAATTTTATCTTCTATGTCTTATTTTTGCACAATCTGATGGAGTTAAAGCCCCTCAAATGTACTTTCTGAACATCGTCTCTTTCTCCCAATACCCCAGTCAGTTTAGTACAATGGATAGTCATAAAATTTGTGGTTTAAGGTATGTTATTGTACATTACTAGGTGTGTGAGTCTGGTTTTACTCATCAGTAAAATAGTGATCCTTGTAACTATCTACCTCATTGGGCTGTTATAATCAAATTGATAATGTATCATGGTAGAGCAAACAGCTGGGTGGCATGATAAACAAGTTAGTCTTGGAGCTGGGAAGACAAATTCAAATCCTGCTTTAGAGTCTGAGTGAGTCACAACCTCTTCTCTAGCATCAGTTTCCTCATCTGTAAAAATGGAGATTTATAATAGCCCGTACCTCACAGAAGCCTACATTGTCAATACTGAGGAGTAATCAGAGAAGGGAATTTCAGTTATGGGGTTAGTAGAGACAAAGGGCAGTCAATTGTCACAAACTCTTCAGAACCAATATCATCAATGACCTGATTACTGCCCTCAAAACAAGAGGAAGATGTATAAAACGGAGAGGTAGGAATAGTCAAGGTAGCGTGCATTTGGCAGTAGGCAGGGTAATTAACATGATAGGTCCTGTTTATAAGAGAGTCTAAGAGCTTCCCTTTCTACAGTGCCACCCTACAATGGAGAGAGACTCATACTGCTACCCACTAGCTATGAGATCTCAAGTTGGCCACAAGATTTCTCTGGGTCTCAGTTTTTTATCTATAAAATGATGGATGTGTTTCCTTGATGATCTCTAAAGTTTTTTCCAATTCTAATATTCTTTAATTATGAATCCAGGTCAAAAACAGAGGCTTTAAATGCAACTAACTACCCACATAAATCATTCCTAAATACACAAAGGAAGGTTGGACATGAATTGATATTTTTCAGTCACACCTGGTTCATAGATTCTAAGTTATCACTGGCAAATAAAAGATAGTGCCCCACTCTACTCCCACATGGTTCTGTTGTAATTTTCTTGGAACCTAGAAGTTCCTAAAATCTAGAATCTGCTACCTTCTATCAACAGAGCTGATGATTGAGTGACTCAGATAGTAACAAATATTTTCATAAAATGCCTTAATAGTAAGACATTCAGTTAATTCAAGAGGAATATTTTAAAGTTTTAAGGAAGTAGTTGAATAGCGAGGGTGCAGGTTAAGGTAGGGAAGTCAAGTCAAGAAGTATTTATTAAAACACCCCAAATGGGTCAAATACAAGGCTAAGAGCTGGGAATACAGGAAAAGGCAAAACAAGCAAACAGCAAACCAGAACTTTAAGGAACAAGGATGTTTGAAATATACCACCAACCCTGCTAACAACTTTCCTACTGTTCGTTAATTAGAGAAAGATCATCTACCTACCTGAGTTTTTATCAGGTAGTCGATTTATCCTCCACACAATGGAGTTGAAAGCATGCTCGTACTTTGCAGTACCCAAAGTTACTCTCATGACTGGCTCAGAGCCCGATATACTGGTTGATCCAAAACTTGCCCCCTTGTTCACTTTGGCTTTTAAAGATTTCTCCCCTAGAACACTTTCCCTCCGGAAATTTTTCACCCACTCATTGGGTACTGGGTACCGGATCATTACATTCTCACAGGGAACCTGGGTGAGAGGGTCACGATTAGAGGAGAAGCCAGTTGACATTCTCAGCCAGCTCTGCAGTTCCACTTCTGCCCCATTGATGCTTGCCACAGTCCTGAGGGTGAAAGGCAAGGTCTTTTCTGCAAAAATTGTCCTAAACCTCATTAACTCGAAACGGCATGCATCTAAGGGGTTAAACAGGATGATTCGGGAAGTGTTGAACACCTCCTCATCTACACATCCATGGAATTGGTAGTTATGGAGTTTGATCCACTTGGTGGTAGTGGTGGGCATGATATCCTGCCTGGAGACTATTTCATTCCCTTTTACAAGGATGTCATTGAGGCCCAGGTGGCACTCTGCAAGTCCAGAGAGAAAACTTAGTACATGAATATGTGTTAGAACTTGGTGGTGAAGAATCTGGTTTTCTCCTTTGCTCAAGACTCCAGAGAATTCATCTTTGACATCCACTGTAATTTCCTCCTCTAGATAGTTCAAACCCACTGTGCTTAGATCCATGGATGACACTGGCAAACTCATGAGGTGGTCCTGAATTGCCCTGATGAAACTCAGGAAGTCTTCATAGCTGGTGGTTCCTAGCTTAATTACTTGCTCCCGTTCAGCCATATGAGCCACAGCTGGTTTAGGTTGGTATTTCTTCTTCTCTTTGTATGTAACACGGTCTATTCGCATGCTGTGGATTCTCCCATTCTCATCATAATTCTGGAGCTTGGGTTCAGAAATCTCATGGCAGATCTCCAATTTGAACTCTCGGAATGGTTTCTCCAGGCCTTTCTCATAATACAATTGTAGGCAGCCACTATCTGTAAGTTTTACGTAGATTGGTCCCCAGTGCCTAGAAGACATAATATTCTTCTTTTCAGGGATCCTTAGCATCATGGGCCAACCATCTCTGGACTGAGATAGGGCTGAGCTCTTCAGTTCATCATCCAACCCACCCCACAATGCTGGGTCATCATCAGGTAGAGTGGTGCTGCCAAGGTGATCAGGATCCCCAATTTGTAGTTGTTTGAGCTTCTCAACAGCATCAGAGTGTGCTCTTTTCTTGACTGAATCATCAAAGGTGATGGCATCTGACTCCTGATATATGACAATGAGGGAATCCCTCTGGTTTTTTCCCGTGGTATTGCAGATGGAATTATTGTGGGAACGCCTTTCCTGCTCCTCGAAAAAGGCACTGAAAGGGTTAATGGGAGAAGGCTGCACATCCTTCAGGGTCTCATTCAGGAAGGGGTTGGTTGCCCTCCAAGGTGGGGGGTCACTTATGGAAGGTGGCTGGTTTAAGGAAGAAATATCTAATTTTTGAACTTTTGAGAAGTCTACCAAGCTGCTCTTGGGACGTTCTCTCTTCTTAAAAGATTCAGTTAAGTTACAATTCACATCTTGGATAGGAGGTACAATGGATGCTGGGGTTGATTTTAAAGTAGAAATGTTTTGTGGCAGAGGGCAACTGATTTCATTGTCATCAAAAGTCACCCAGCTGGGGAAACGAACTGAAGTCACTGGGGTGGCAGAATGCCCATTCATGGCTGGGCCACTAGTGTGCCAGTTGATGGTTTCCATCTCTACTTCTTCATCTTCCTGGAGAGAGGAAGAATTGTCTAAAGGAAAAAGAAAAAATGTAAAAATTATTTTCAAGACAGGGAAACTGATAGGATAGAAATAATTATCAGAATTTTATTTGGAATTTATGAAATGTCATTGTTGCTTATTTATCACATGCCTAATCTGGACAGTGATTTTAGATTTTCAATATATGGTGATGTCTTCTCATGTATATATATTTACTAGTTATGTGACCCTGCTTTAAACACCCACTAACTATTTCAATTTCCTTATCTACAAAAGGATACAATTAGGGTTGTATCAGAGGGTTGTTGTAAGAATAAAATGAGATAATATTTGCACATTTCTTAGCACAGTATCTGGCATATAACACATATTTAATAAATATTTGTTCCCTTTCTCTCTTACACTTAAGTGTTGCTGAGAATAGGAATTATTTATTCTGGAAATCTTGACAATATTACTACTAAAGCAACAATATATTGCCATTTAAAAAAGAAGAACATGCAGGTAAGAACAAGGTATCTCAGGATTGCATTACCATATGCTCTCCTTTATATTTTACAAAATGCTTATGAAAAGAAGTATTTTATTTTCCTTAGGAAAATTAAGTTCAGAAAGTCAAGTTGAAAATGTTCTTCTTTCCAAATGGACATAAAACATATCTTTTTGAACAAATCAGTTTTTTTGTTTGAATTCATTAGAGAGTCTATGGCCCTCAATACATCATTTCACTCTTCATGCTTCCCACCTCCCATGGCTGTTCTCTTTTCTCTTGGTTCTTTTTTTCCAGAGCTGGTTTTCCAGAAAGTGTAATAGAAACCATTTATGTGGTTTGATTTAAAGTTCCTTCCACCTAAGGATATTCCACCCACCTCCTGCCCCACCCCCAAATTCCCAACCTATAAATATCACTTTGGATCATAACATGCATTTGGTAAAAGGTAAATAGTGCCAGAGAGGGTAATATATTGAGAGTAGTTATTAATACCTCAGCATAAATTGTGATAATAATTTGTGTATTCAGAGGGATTCTGAGGAAATGAGGCAAAAGATGAAGGGAAAGAGACTTTGGACTTAAAAGGCATATAGGGGAGACATTTAAAGAGCAGCACAAAAATGGAACAGAAGGAAAACAAACCGTATGCACATCACAATTCTTCCTAGAACCAACACTGCTTCTACCCAAGGGAAGTGGTTTCTACTGAGGGCATCCAAAACATCACATTTGTGATAACATAGGATTGAAGAGTAAAAGAATAGCAACTATACTCCTAGAAACCTGAGTTAACTGTATTACTCAATAAATATGCTTTTAATAACTTGCTTTACCTTCATGGAGAAGGATATCTAGTCTCACAAATTTAATAATACAATATATGAACAACCTATGGACCAGATAGCTGTTTCCACATTTGTCTTATGTTTTTGTATTTTTTTGAGATTGGCTGAAAGTACTCACACTTAAGTCAATTCCAATGCTGAGTAACACAGAAGCTTTAACCTGAGCTGGTTTACCCCTTCCTAGGAAGGCTAGTAAAATCTGCCCCTAGAATTAATGCAAATCACTCAAGTAACTTCAGTCCTACTATACAGTTGAGAACTTCTGAGCTCCAAGAATCAACCAGAGCCTTAGTTTTTTCCCATGGCTGTGATGACTTGTATGTGCCACCACACCAAGTGACACATTGGTCATTCAAGTCATACTCACTTTTGTATCTAAATAGGAATTGTCATAAATGGTTATCTTTAAAATAAAGACTGATATCCAGGAATTTATATAATTTATATAGTAATCAATTGAAATATAAACATGATAATGAAAAACAACATTTAATAATTGTGAAATTATATAAAAATTATAAAATATTTGAAAATTAAAATCCAGAATCCTTTTGCGATATAATATTAGGATTTATCACATTTTTTAGCTAGATAGAGACCATGATTATTTTGCTTTAGGTTTATTGGTTCCTAGCTTTCTGTCTTAAAATCCAAAACAAAAATTCTTGACTGATAATTACTATTGCTAGGAATCTCAGAAAAAATTGTCAAATTAATGAAAATCACACAAATAAAAATGCATGTGGATTTCATGCCTTTCTTCAAGTCTCCTTTGTCTCTTAATCCAGGCTTCCACCCCTTGGATTTCATGTTATGTTGCTAAGTAAATGGTCACACCCATTCTGCTAGGGATTTGTCTCACTAATACTGAGCTCAAGGCCACTTCTTTGCTTATGGATTTTCAAAAACAAGAGGAAATCTTCTTCCTTGGGGGGGGGGGTGGCTTACTGATGAAGCTATGGATAACTTCCCTAAAAGGATTACACATATGACTAGTGTTTTATGAAAATCTTATTCATGAAAATAATTTTCCATCTTTTCTATTACAAATTTACTGAATAAGACAAAAAGCTCTCCAGTCCAAATTTAAGGAGATTGTAAAATAATGCTAGCTACCATAAAACAAAATTACTTTCAATGTCACAAAGTAATGAATAGGCTCTAATAAAAAAATTTACAACATTTTACAATTTTAAATGTAGCTAATATCCAAATTTAATGTGGTTAGTTGGGTATAACTTCAAGGGCCTGAGCCCCACTTTGATACATTACTCTTTTGCTAGAGCTAGACCATACCAAAGACATATAAAATCCGTTACCAAAAACATATAATTGTTGCTAAACAATGTAAGCAACAGGAAGAGAAAGCAGGAAAATATCTGCACACATACACAGAGTTGCCAATCTTCTATTCCCTCCAGGGAAGTTATAATTTGATTCCCCTTCTATCCCTCTTCTTCTCTGGAACAGTAGAAGAGGGCATCCATTTCAGAACTCACAATTCCAGTGATAAAGGCTAAGTGCTGTGCTGTCTGTCTTTGACAGTATCTTCCCCAAGATTTCCAGGGATAGGTTGAAAGTTTAAAGTCCTCACTGTGGATCTGGAGTCATCATGGTCCATAAATGACACTGGGATTCAGGGATGCCATGGTCCAGTATTCCATGCGATCTCACCCACTTCTTTCTGCTTATGCCTCTTACTCTCTCATAAATGGGGCCGTGCTTTTTGAGCCTCCTGCTTTGTAAAGTCTCCTCATCAAACAAGGTCCTTCCTGGTGACATCACCATGGTACAGGGCTCACATAGAGAGCTTCAGTAGATGCTCCCTTGTCTCCAGGCATTGTATGAAATTAAGTCCCATGGACAGCCTTTACATGAAAAGTCTCCTGAAACTTAGAGGAGGAATTAGGAAATGAAAAATCTTGGTTTGGTGATTGAGGCTTTTGCCTATTTTTTTTCTTTAACTGATATAAATAAACTCATGTCCTTTGGCAGTTTCACTTCTTCCTCCAACCTGACTGAAACTCCACTCCTGTCTTTGTGAGGTCACAATCAGTCCACAACAATCACTTGTGATATCTTTATGTAAATATCAGGATGTTTGGGTGCTAAGGAGTCAAAGTAGACAAAACTTCTGGAGAAAATTCATTCTTTTATGAATGAGTGTTGGAGAGTTTTTTTTCTTGTAGTAAAAAAGTCCTATAAAACTGTATTTCATAAGACCACTCTACTATTTAGTAACAGGTTGGTTTGCATTTAAAATAAGCCATTCCTGAAGGGAAGGATGAGGATTTCGAAAACCTTAAAGAAATTACTAGTAAGTCCTGGGGGTAAAAGAAACAGTATGTATACAGCAGCATATATACAGCAGCAACTATATCTTGTCATTTTGTTAGAATCTCCTTATATGTTTTATGCCTGATGGAATAAAATTGTGAAGTGAGATTGAAAACAGGTTAAAAGATGGTCAAGTCTTTCTCCCTCAGAAGAAATCAGTCAATTATGTCTTCAGAACAAATCCTCAATTCTACCTTATTTTTTTATTTATTCTATAATCAAAATATTCTCATTAGCAGTTATTCCTTCTTTCTCCTCCCCCTCCCCTATCCCCACTCACCCAAACCATATTTAGCTTAATGTACACTGAACTGTTAGTAAATACTACAGATATGAGATGTCTACGACAAGGTTATTGCCCTACTCTAGCAGGTTCTACTGACTTTACAGTTACAACTTCAAGGAAAATCAATTGGCAATTTCAACTTTAGTCCAGAATCCATTAAAAGATGATTTTTTCTCCCAAAATAAAATCAAGTGAGACATTTCATTGTTTTCAAGTCCATGAAGAATCAAATATTTGAGTGTCAACTAAAAAAGCAAGGCAACATAAAATCCAATATGGTTTCAGGGTACCTCAGAGGAAATGACAGATAGAGAAACCTAATTGTCAGTTATATGGTTATTAAAGATGTCTTGGAATTTAAAGAAACTGCAGGATTAATAAAACAAACCTGTTCTGTGTTACTATTTAATTATATTCATAGAATGTCAGAACTGTAAGCAACAACATAGGTTGTTTAGTCCAAATCCCAGAGCTAGGACAAAAGAGTTGTCTGTTTTTGGCAAGGATTGAAAATTAATTCTCTTGTATATTGCTGTCCACCTGATGCTTTGAGCTTCACTTTTGATTTGGGAGTATTGCAATTGTATGTTCCAGATTGTCCAAGTTGATCTTAATTAAAAGAAAAAATGCACTCTTAAATGAGATTTTGAAAAATAAATACCATATATAAGTGCTGTCTGTCTTATCATAAAAGAAAAACCTGAATGTCATGAATATCCAAATTTCCTCACAAAAATACATAAAATATCTTTCATTATATTTTGCCCAAAATGTTGCTTCTCTCTAGGTGTCTGCTTTACATTGTCTACTCCTTTTCCTTCACCCTTTCAATTCCCCTATTTTACAGATGAGGCAACTATTATATGGAATTACTATCATTTTCATGTATATGTCCGGCCATCCCTTTAAAGTGGGGTAATAGTAAGAACAGAGATTATTGTCTACTATTTCATTTCTATCTCACTGGAGCAACTAACTGATCATATGTTATATACATAGAGTGGATTTTCAAAAAATTGGCATTCTTATACAATACAAAATCCTCCTAAAACAGTCAAATGTAGGAAAACTCACAGGTAGTCAGAGGCACACTTTGGTCTGATCCAGCCAAGGCAACCACAAATGAGATTTAAAATTCAATAAAGCTAGGAGCTTCATGTATAAATTTTGTCAAAAGCAGAGAGGTTAACAGCCATCAGTTTAAGGAGTTATTGAATGACCTTGACTCTCAGTACAGTGATCTTGTTTATCACTGTGAAGTGTGATCCCCAAGTTCCAGATACATGGTCATGGGATTTTATTAATTGCAGGATGAAGTCAAGCAGTTCATGAGATGAAGAGAAAAATCTGTCAGGGAACTAAATGATAGCAAGTGGTTGTGTGATGTAGCTTTCATGGTGGACATTACCAAATACCTCTGAGAGCTGAATATCAAGCTGCAGGGATGAAATCACTTAAGGCTAAATTAAGACTGTGGAAAGTAAAACTCAAAAGGAATAATATGGTATATTTCCCCATTCTGGAAGGTCAAAAGCCTTCTATGACACTTGGTTATGCTGGTGAATGTTCGAAACTAATTGAGGCATTTAATTAAAGATTCAAGGACAAGAAAAGTAAACAAATAGAATTGAACATCTATCTTTGCTATACCATTCAATATGGAACCAGTTGATGTGCCTGATAATCTAAAACAAGAAATCATTCAGCTGCAAAGTGATGATGAGCTGAAAGCTAGGTACAACAACCTCCTGCTGCTTGAGTTCTAGAAACATTACATAAGCAATGATGAATTTCCTACTTTGAGGAGACATACGTTGAAATAAGCATCTGTGTTTAGAATAACTTTCTGCTGTTAGCAGTTTTTTTTTTAAACTTGCCAATTGTACAGTCAGCTGCATTCCAGATTGACCAATATAAACTTAGAAAACCAGTTGCAGGTAGCAACATCATCAATACCAGCTAGCATCATCACATGCCTCACCAAAGAGAAACAGTTCCAACCATCACATTAGGGGTGAGTTAATTAAATGTCTTCACAAATATAGCAGGCTAATTTTTAAGTTGATAATTTTGATGACCCTTGAATGATTTTATAAATGTCCAAATGACATCTTGGCAGAAAAACAAGGTTCCCTATCTCTGTCCTAATCCTTACATCTGATCCCTAAGAGTTATAGCACAGCAGAGACCAAAGTAGTCAGAGGTCAAGATTTTGGGTATGTGATTAGCCTATAATAGAATTTCAACTGGAAAACATATGTTTAGAATAAAGAATTCACTGAATGACAGCACTCAATTCCTATGACTTCCCCCGATGGAAACACCCTTCTGCCATTCCATGACCACCATTCCTCTCCCTTTATTAGAAAATAAACTCCCAAGACAAGGAAAGAATTGAATTGATGCAGAATGAAGAAAGCAAAATCAAAAGAATAATTTATATTATACCATCAATAATGGTATAAAATTTTCCAAATTTTTGGAAACTCTAAACAACACTCATGATTCCAGGATTCATTAAAAGCACTATCTATCTAGATGCAAAATCAGTAAATTTGTTTTTGGATTTGACTAATATGGGCATGTTTTACATGACTCTGCTTAAACAAAACAGTACTTTTTCCTTTCTTTTTAGTTGGGGGAAGATGAGAGCAAAAGAATTCTTGGAGAAGGCATGTTCCTTGAAGGTAGAGACTTTGTTTCTTTTTGTATGTGCTTACCACAAAGAAGCAATAGTAATACACACATAGTAAACCCTCAATAGATGCTCTTTTCTTCATTCATGTATTCATTCATTCACAATTAGTGTTAACTTATGAGACATGATGGCACGATTATACAAGTATAAAGAGTTGTAACACAGCTTGGCACTAGTTATTGATGAACTGAGTCATTAAAGAATTATTTTGGGGCAGCTAGGTGGCGCAGTGGATAAACACCGGCCTTGGAGTCAGGAGTACCTGGGTTCAAATCTGGTCTCAGACACTTAATATAATTATCTAGCTGTGTGGCCTTGGGCAAGCCACTTAACTCCATTTGCCTTGCAAAAATCTAAAAAAAAATTATCTTGCGTGATTTGACAGTTGCTGTTTTTCTACAGTGGAATGTGAGAATTTAGACTGAGGTTTCGGGGGGGGGGGGTGAGGAGGAGCAAGAGTAGAGTCAGAGCTCTTGGAATTTCTGTTGTACTGAAGTGCTTGGATATGTTTCTGACTAAAATAGTCACACTGTGGATCTTTCAGTTCCTCTACTAGACTGTAAGCTTTCTTGAGAGTAGATACTTTCTTACCTATCTGTGCAGTTCTTCGTACAATCTACAAAATATCACATGGAATAACCCAATCTTAGAAAAACAAACCAAACAAGTCAATTAAATGTCTGACCAAATATAGCAGACACACTAGCTATTCCTCTAACAAATTCACAAATTTCTTCACAAATGAATTCTATCAAATATATGAATAACAATTAATCTCAATACTATATAGATTAATTGAAAAAATAAACAAAGAATAAGTCCTACCAAATTCCTTTTATTCCTTTTATGGTGTTAATACCCAAGGAAGAGCCAAAAGAGAGAAAGAAAATTCTAGGTTAATTTCCATGATGAATATTGATGTAAAAATTTTAAGGATCATATATAATGGCCAGATGGAATTTATACTAGAAATGCAGGGATGGTTCAATATTAGGAAAACTATCAGCATAACTGACCATATCAGTAAGAAAATCAACAGAAATCACGAGTTTCTCATTAGATACAGAAAAAGTCTTTGACAAAATTCAACAATCATCCCTACTAAAAACACTAGAAAGTGTAGGAATAAATCGAGTTTACTTTAAAGTGATAAGCAATACTTATCTAAAATCATCAGCAAGCGTTATCTGTATTGGGGTTAAGCTAGAAACCATTCCAATTCAATCAGGAGTGAAACAGTTATCATCTCTATTATTTAGTTGTAGTAAAAATATTAGCTATAGCAATAAGAGATGAGAATTAAAGGAATTATAAAAAGCAATGATGAAACAAAACTCATAATTCTTTGCCGATGATATTATGTTCTACTTAGGAAAAAATTACTCTAAACTATTAATAATTTTAGCAAAATTTCAAGATATAAAATAAATTCACATATATCATCAGCATTTCTTTATATTACACACAAGAGATAGAAAGAAAAATTCAATTTAAAATAGTTATAGACAATATAAAATACTTGGGAGTCTACCTGGTAAGACAAATCCAGGAACTGTATGAACACAATTATAAAATTATAAAAACTCAACTAAAAAAACATTAATTGCTCATGGGTAGGCTGAGCCAATTTAATAAAAATGACAGTTCCTCCCAAATTAATTTCTTCTAGTGCCAAACCAACCTATAAAAAATTATTTCATGGGGTTGCTAGGTGGCATAGTGGATAGAGCACCAACCCTGCAGTTAAGAATACCTGAGTTCAAATCTAGCCTCAGATGCTTAATTATTATTTAGCTGTGTGGCCTTGGGCAAGCCACTTAACCCCATTGCCTTGGGGAAAAAAAAACTAAAAAAAATTATTTCATACAGCCAGAAAAAACAACAATAAAATTCATTGGGAAGAGTGAAAATTCAAGGATATCAAGGGAATCAATGAAAAATGCAAAAAAAAGGCAGTCTAACCCTTCCAGATCTCAAACTATAATATAAAGCTATAAATATCAAAACAATTTGGTATTGACCAAGAAACATAGTGGTGGATCAGTGAAACAGATTAGAATCAAATTACATTACTGTGGTAATTTAGTAAATAATAAATCCAAAGATCCAAGTGTTTGGAACAAAAACTCATTATTTGACCAAAACTGCTAGGAAAACTGGAAAACAGAATATACACACTAGGTATAGACCAACATCTTACACTATATATCAAAATAAGGTTGAAATGGGTACATGATTTAAACATAAAGGGTGATTAGCAAATTCAGAGCAGGGGAAAATTTATCAATTAGATATATGAATAAGGAAAAAATTTATAACCAATGAAGAAAAAAGGGCATTACAAAATGTAAAAATAGATAATTTTGATTATTTAAAATTATAAAAGTTTTGCACAAACAAAACCAATGCAACCAAAATTACAAGGAAAACAGAAAACTGCAGAAAATCTTTGATAAAGGCCTCATTTCTCAAATATAGAGAAATGAGTCAAAATTATAAAAATGCAATCATTGCCCTATTCATAAATGGTAGTAGTACAAGAACAGGTACTTTTCAGAGAAAGGAATCAAAGCTATTTATAATCATAAAAATGATCTAAAACATTATTGATTAGAGAAATCCAAATTAAAACAATTCTGAGATACCACCTCAAACTATCAGATTGACCAATATTATAAAAAAGGAAAATGTTGTATGTTGGAAAGGATATGGGAAACTGGGATACTAATGCACTGTTGGTGGAGTTATACTGATCCAATCATTCTGGAGAGTAATTTGGTCCTATAGATACCCAATGGGTTATAAAGCTATACGTGCGTGCGTGTGTGTGTGTGTGTGTGTGTGTGTGTGTGTGTATACTTTGATCCAGTAATACCACTATTAGATCTGTATCCCAAAGACATCTCCAAAAAGAGAAAAGTATCTATTTGTACAAAAATATAGTGCTCTCTTTGTGGTGGCTAAGAATTGGAAATCAAAGGAATGGTCATCAATTGATGAATGGCTAAACAAGCTGTAATTTATGATTTTTATGGAATATCGTTGTGCTATAAGAAATGAGAAGCAAAATGATTTCAGAAAAATCTAGAAAGACTTCTATGAACTGAATCATTGTGAAATCATATCCTTTAGGAAAAAATAAAATATAAGAGATAGAAAAATTACATAATAAGATACTGTTTTATTTATTTACAAATTAAAGGTAATAGTCTTCGGTCTTTGTTTAAACTCCACAATTCTTTCTTTGGATACAGGTATCTCCATCACAGATACCCTAAAATTATTCCTGATTTTTACACTGATGAAATGAGCAAGTCCATTTAGATTGATCATCACCCCCATGTTGCTGTTGGGGTGTACAATGTTTTTCTGGTTCTGCTCACCTCACTCAGCATCAGTTCTTGCAAATCCTTCCAGGCTTCTCTGAATTCCCATCCCTCCTGGCTTCTAATAGAACAATATTGTTCCATAATATATATATATACACACCACAATTTGTTCAGTCATTCCTCAATTGATGGACATTCATCTAATTTCCAATTCTTTGCCACCACAAACAGTGCTGCTATGAATATTTTTGTATGTCATGTTTTTTTTACCCTTTTTCATGATCTCTTCAGGGTGTAGACCCAGAAGAAGAACTGTAATTGACTTAGATATTCTCAGCAATACAATGATCATCCACACTCCAAAAAAAAAAGAACTTAATTGTTTGAATACAGACTGAAGCATACTATTTTTTCACTTTCTTTCATTTTTTCCTTTTATTCAAATCTTCTAGTACAAAATGACTAAAAAATTTAAATAATTGCATGTGTATGTAACCTATTTCTGAATGCTTACCATCTAAGGGAGGGGGAAGGAAAGGGAAAGTTAATCTGATAGAGGTGAGGTGGTACCTCAGAGTTGTTTTAACTATGATTTTTTTAGTCAATAATGATTAGAACTTTTTTATTTAACTACAGATAGCTTTGATTTCTTTATCAAATAGAATTTAGAACTCAAAACTTTTAAATAAAAATAAAGAATTGAAAACAAAAGAGAAATATTATATGCTTTAACCTCCCAAAGCAGAAAAGAATATATCAGATGGTCAATAAGCATTTCTTGAGTTGTATTCAGTCTGTCCATAGAGCTACTGATATCTAGGTCAAATTCTATGATTCTGTAAGCAGGCCATTCAACTGCATCCATCTTGAGTGAGGAGTAGTCAGCAGTCAGTTCACAAAGGTGAACCAAAAATACCTCTGACATTCCCTTTTTTCTATATGACTTTCTATATATATTGGAGTTTCTAATTATTACCATCTTCATCATCAAAAAACTCACATGTATACTTTTTTTTCCCCCAGGTGACAGGAACTTCTAAATTGGTTTTCTTTAAGGGTTTTCCCTAATCCTTTTTATGATGATAGCCTAATCATGATTAGAGCGTTAAAAAAAAGTATTGAGTCCCTCTAGGGGATTGTGTATTCTGAGGACATACTATTCCTAAAACTAAAAGCAAGCTATATGTGTACATATCACAACATATATAGGCAATTTACTTGAGATTTGGCAAAACAATGATCACAATAGTGTTATGAGGGCAGTGAACTACTTAACATTTGCGAATTTTTGAGATTTCTCAAAATGACCTCATCAATTATAATCTGATTTACATGTTATAACATAGAATAAGGGACTATTTACTGTTGATTAATGTACTCAGTATTTTTACACATCTGTGATTACAAATAGAATACTGAAAATACTTATAAACCACCTCTGCTTGGATGAAAACAATGCTTACTGCTATAGTCTTCAAGAGTACTTCTATAGAAACAGGAAATCTCATTTAAATATTAAAGACAATCTGTATTGCATATTAGAGAATTGATCTCAGAGTCAGAAAGTCCTATGTTCAAAGTTTGTCTCTGACTCATTTTTATATTCAGCTACCAAAGTGATTTTCCTAAAATGTGTTTTCTGACCATGTTATGGTAGGCACCCCCCACCATCAACCGCTAATTCACAAACTCCAGTAGTTCCCTACCCATATCAAAGATCAATTACAACATTTTGTTTGGTATTCAAAGACCTTCATAACTTAGCCTTGAGGCAGCAGGAGGGAAAAAGGATAGAATCCTGGGTCTGGTGTCAAGAAATCCTGAGTTCATATGCCCAAAGGGCAACAAACATGTGCATACCCTTTGACCCAGCAATACCACTACTGGGTCTATACCCTGAAGAGATGATGAAAAAGGGTAAAAACATTACTTGTACAAAAATATTTATAGCAGCCCTGTTTGTGGTGGCAAAGAATTGGAAATCAAGTAAATGTCCTTCAATTGGGGAAGGACAGCTTAGCAAACTGTGGTATATGTATGTCATGGAACATTATTGTTCTATTAGAAACCAGGAGGGACGGGATTTCAGGGAAGCCTGGAGGGATTTGCATGAACTGATGCTGAGTGAGATGAGCAGAACCAGAAAAACACTGTACACCCTAACAGCAACATGGGAGTGATGTTCAACCTTGAAGGACTTGCTCATTCCATCGGTGCAACAATCGGGAACAATTTTGGGCTGTCTGCAAAGGAGAGTGCCATCTGTATCCAGATAAGGAACTGTGGAGTTTGAACAAAATGCAAGGACTATTTCCTTTAATTTAGAAAAAAAAACAGATATCTTATTGTCTGATCTTGTTACCTCTTAGACTTCTCTTCTCTTCTTTAAGGATATGATTTCTCTCTCATCACACCCAATTTGGATCAAGGTACAACATGGAAACAAAGTAAAGACTGACAGAGTGCTTTCCGTTGGGGGTGGGGGGTGGGGGGAGGGAAGCAAGATTGGGGGGAAATGGTAAAACTCAAATAATATCTTTAATAAAAATAAATTTAAAAGAAAGAAAGAAAGAAATCCTGAGTTCAAATTTAACCTGGGACACTTATTGGCTGAGTGACAGTAACCCTAGGCATTTCACTTAAAAAAAAAATCTTTGTCCCAGTTTCCTCAACTATAAAATAGGAAAAAGTAATAACACTTTCCTTATAGGGTTACTGTGAGGAAAAAATGAGAAAATATTTTTTAAAAGTACTTACCACAGAGACTGGAACATAGCTATAGAAATGTTTATTCCCTTCTCTCCCTTACCGTCCCCCCCCCCCCCCACAACCTTTCCAGTCTTCCTACACCTTATTCTCCAATACACTCACTGTTTTCAGTGACATCAGTCTCCTGGCTGTTCCATGATCAAGACACTCTATTTCTCAGCTCGGAGCATTTTCTCTGGCTACAATGCTCTCCTCCTATTCACCTCTGCCTCCTGGCTTCCCTGACTTTCTTCAAGCCCCAACTAAAATTCCATCTTTTACTGGTAACCTTCCAAGTATCATCTAATTCTAGTACCTCTCTTCTGTTAATTATTTCCTATTATGGCTTGTTTATGTGTTTTTGCTTGCTCACTGACTACCTGATTATCTCCTCAAGAAGCTTTTACTTCTTTTTGCACTCCCAGTACTTAGTGCAGTGGCTGTTACATAGTTGTTGCTGTTGCACACAAATTGAATTTGAGTGAAGGTGTGTTGTGTTAAGTCACCAGTCTCACTTTCTCCTCCAGACTTTCTGGATCCAGTGGTCAGATATGGATTAACACCCCTGGAGATAGCCCTGGATATGAAGCAATCAGGGTTAAATGACTTGCCTAAGTAAGGTTATACAACTATAGGGTCTGAGGCTGGATTTGAACTCGGGTTCTCCTGACTCCAGAGCTGGTGCTTTATCCACTACACCACCTAGCTGGTGCTCTGCTGGCACATAGTAGGTACTTAACTGACTGAACATTGGCTATGTGACAATGGTCAAGACATTTATCTTTTCAATGTCCCGGGTAATTCTTTAATATTAAAACTTGCAGATCAAGAACTGGGTTTGCATTGGTAGAGGGAATTGTATAAGCCAATGAAATCACAAGTCTTGTCTTTCTTCAAAAATGACATTGTCAGTGCTTACCAGATTTACTTGTCTTATGACATACTCTTTAATATCTATCCATTCTGGGCCCCTACCTTTCTCATCTTACTATCCCAGATTTCCTCAGGAAGCTTGAATATAATAAATGACATTTATAAAGTTATGGTTAGAAATCATATTATTTCACCTGAGTCTCATCACAACCCTGTGAGGCAATCAGCCTAAATATAGTTATTTCCATTTTACAGAGTCAATCAAGGCTCAAATATGTGAACAGGACTTGCCTGGTACCACACAGTTATTAAAATAACTGAATCCAGCTTTTTAATTTTAAGTCCATTACTCTTTTGACTGAAAAGAACATTAGACCTGGAGTCATGAAAATTCACCTTCCTGAGTTCATATTCAGCCTCAGACATTTGCTAGATATAAGATCCTGGAAAAGTCCCTTAAGCCTATTTATCTCAGTTTCCTCATCTGTAAAATGAGCTGGAGAAGGAAATAGCAAACCACTTCAGTATCTTTGCCAAGAAAACATCAAATGGGGTCACAAACAGTCAGATATGACTGAAAAAAATAACTCAGCCCCAACAACTCTATGAAACACTGCGAAACAGGTCAGTAGAGATTTGTCTAGCTTTGAACTTGTCATTTGATCAATCAGAGCTTTCCCTGTCTCCCCCCCCCCAATACTGGATTGAAGACATCTTCAGAAGTACTTGAAGGAGCTATCAGAACAGATACTACTTCTATACTTCTTTAGCCTCCGATGAAAGAAACAGGTACTTCATATAACTTTGTGAATCAGACAGGGAAGCTTTGTCTCACATAAAGGGACTACCAAAAATGCAAAGTATGACCATCCTTGGATGAAAATCACTCTTCTAGATTTCTACCCAGCCTTCATCTCCCAGAGTATGCTTAAAGAAATGGTCCTCCTAGTAGTTTTTGAGTTTGAGTGGACAAAAAATCTTAAGTGTCAGTCTGCCCTGATGTAAACTGATTTCAATGAAGTTTTGTCTCTGCACCCCCACTTCTCAGTCCTTACCTACCAATTTCCTACAATTTAAAAGACAGAAATTCAACAGGAAAAGGAAAGTGTGGATGATATTCTAAGCATGGGGAGCACTTTGTGTGAAAGTATAGTTGGAAGACACAGAATAAACCAATAAGGCTGTCATATGTGGTTGATATTAATAAAAATAATGCTGAAAAGAGAGAGCAGTACCAGTCTGTTGAAGACCTTTTACATTAGGCAGAAGAAAGAGAACTTTATTTTGGAGGTAATAGGGAGCCTGAGCAAGTGATATTACCAGGCTTAAGAAGTATTAAGGGAAAAATACAAAATTAGCAAACATCTTGGAATATGGATCTTCATAGAGATAAGTTAAATGCAAACCTGCACACATATAAAATAGTGTTTTGTGTACTAAAGGTTTAAGTATAACATTTACAAAGGTTGTGACCTTTCTAAGAACTTTCCCAGAGACAAAATAATGAATTGACAGAAGGAATCAGACAAAAAGAATTTTTTTGAGAAATATGAATGAAATTAACCCAGATAACAGGAAAAAAAGGAAGGGAAATGCCTCTGACACTCTCTCATCCATCTAAGTCTGACAAAAAGCTAATGAATGACTGCTCTGTGCAGCAGAAGCCAAGAGCAGAGGTTGAACATTGTCTCAGAAGAGGTCAACTAGGGCTTTCAAGAACATTGCCAGGCTTACAAAATTCATAGGTTTATTCCAATACTCTTTATATGCGTGTCAATTTGTTTTTAGTGATTATACTTTAAAATGGGTTTTTTGGGTGAAGTCACAGTTCTAATTTCTCAATATACAGGGGAAAAAATCCACTTCTTTCCATGAATATAAATACTGAGATGATAAAACATAAACTTATATTTGTGGAAGGAGAATGTTGCCATATTTTCATCATAAGAAAAACAGATAGAATTTTCTTGGTCTGTGGGGAATGGGGCTTCACCAGTTATCAGCAGTGTCTGATTCCTGTTGACATTTAAGAGCACAGGGCTTCAGCTGACAAGAGATGAGGTGATGGAACTAAGATTTCTATTTTCAAATCTAAAGCTTCTTGGCCTTCTATGACACAGCCCTGAAATGTGGATCATTGTGCCCCTTTCCACTCCTTAAAATAGAAACATTTGCTTCCTGTATGCAGGGCATTTCCTGGGGAATTTAGTTTAATCTCACTAGTAGTCAAAGACATAGCTAGTCTGTGAAAGCCATTTCCTTTCAAAAGTCTTTTTCTACATGAATAGGAGGGATCAGATCTCTTGCTCTGTTTGATTGTTTGTTTTTCTCAACCTGTGTTTTCTTGGGTGTACAGAGCTCCCAATGAGAACTCTTTACCTTTACCATTACACATTTATATAGTATTTTAAGGCTTTACACTTTCCTAACACCAGATCTGTAAGGTAACCAGTGTTTTATCATCCTCATTTGACCAATATAAGAAAAGAGACACAGGGAGCTTAAAATGCATTGCTAAGACTCAAACCAAGACATTCGGCCTCCACATTAGATATATTTTTTTTAGGTTTTTGCAAGGCAAACAGGGTTAAGTGGCTTGCCCAAGGCCACACAGCTAGGTAATTATTAAGTGTCTGAGATCGGATTTGAACCCAGGTACTCCTGACTCCAGGGCCAGTGCTTTATCCACTACGCCACCTAGCTGCGCTCCACATTAGATATTTGCCCTACGACAATTAAATATCCAAAAAGTTTAAGGAGGAAATGCAAACATTTTTTCCCCTGGATCATAACAACATAAAAAAATGGTCCATTGGAAAGTATTTCTAGGGCACACAACATATATACTTAGGGCCATCCAATCCTTTTCAAGAATGGACCATCTCAAGGATTTAGCAATAGTATTGCAAACTTGGTATAGTTCACTTGAGTAAGTGGGAGTAGTCCTGTACTGTTGTTGTAGGCAAAATTTAGAGTGCAATAATGCAATTATATTATTACCCTTTATTACATACATATTAGCTATCATGACCCTCTCTCTGGTAACTGAAATCTTTAACAATTAATTCTTGAGAATATGACATAGGTTACCTAGCTGTGGGGCCTTGGGCAAGCCACTTAAACCCATTTGCCTTGCAAAAAAAAAAAAAAAAGAGAATATGACATAGGGTAACAGCTCCTAAACTTTTTGGACTCAGGATCCCTTACACTCTTAAAAACTACTGAGCATCTCTTTCCTCCCCTCATCAAAGAGCTTTTATTTATGGGGTTATACCTACTGGCATTTGCTTTATTGGAAATTAAATATATTATTTATTTGTTTTTATTTTTGTAAGGCAATGGGGTTAAGGAACTTGCCCAAAGTCACACAGCTAGGTAATAATTAACTGTCTGAGGCTGGATTTGAATTTAGACTCTCCTGACTCCAAGGTTAGTGCTCTATCCACTGTACCAACTATTATTATTATTATTATTATTTTAGGTTTTTTGCAAGGCACATGGGGTTAAGTGGCTTTCCCAAGTCCACACAGCTAGGTAATTATTAAGTGTCTGACATTATTATTATTATTAAAATAATTTTGACCTTTCAGTCTCCTTTTAGGATCTTCAGGAGTGCCAGGAGTCCCTAGACTACATTTTGAGAATCATTGTTATATGACATTAAAATGTAGTTGGCAAATAGCATTCTCAGAATCATTTCAAATTTGACCAGAGGAAAGACATCCCTGTGAAGTCTAGCTCCTCTATTTATAATAAGTGGAAATCATAAATCTCTAAAAAGTCTTGTTCCCTGAAAACTCTAGATCTTAACTTGGCCTGTTGGGAATTTTTCTAGGCTTGTTGGAAGATGTATTCACATCTTTGGTGCATCAAATATTGATGGTCAGTGTCTGTGATCTTACAGGACTCCTGCTAAGGAGAATGTTAGAAATTTATTTTATTTTATTTTAGTTTTAGTTTTTGCAAGGCAATGGGGTTAAATGGCTTGTCCAAGGCCACACAGCTAGATAATTATTAAGTGTCTGAGGCCGGATTTGAACTCAGGTACTCCTGACTCCAGGGCCAGTGCTGTATCCACTGCACCACCTAGCTGCCCCTAGAAATTTATTTTATTTTATTTTTTAGGTTTCTGCAAGGCAAATGGGTTAAGTGGCTTCTCCAAGGCCACACAGATAGGTAATTATTAAGTGTCTGAGACTGGATTTGAACCCAGGTACTCCTGACTCCAAGGCCAGTGTTTTATCCGCTACGCCACCTAGCTGCCCCTAGAAATTTATTTTAAAAAAAACATTGGCTTGCTTTTGTGGAAGAGTTTGAAGGCAGCATGGTGTATGCTTACATTTGAGCATTTTTTTCTATTAAAGTATAAAATTTTGGTTATCAATGATTTGTCATTTATGGGAAAATAAGAAAAATAAACCACATTCACTGGTGAGCATTAAGAACATTAAAAAAAATGTATGAGACCACCTGTATCAGTTAACTACAGGATAGGAAGGAAAAGATAAAAACAGTGATTCACCATCATGACCATGACTTAAGATGATTCCTTTGGGATTTTTACAAATCTGTTGATGGAGTGCTGCTCTAGTTGCTAGAGACTGAGTGACATTTCCTGAACACATACAAGGGGAAATGAGTTTTCTTTCAAGGATTTGTGTGTCCCAAGATAATCTAGATAGTAACTTCCTTCCTGGGCCTTAAAAACAAAGCATAGAAAGTAAATGCTTCTCTCTGACTTCATAACCAAAAACATAGTATTATTGTATGGTTGCTTTATCTATAATATCTATTCAACCTTTCTTATATATAGAAGTTGTAATATCATTCTGGTTACTTTCTGGTGCTTAGAATTTAAGATCCTTTGTAATCCCATAAAACTGTAACTCTTAAGTTTTATCATATATGTGTGTATACCATCACCATCACCACTACCACCATTGCTACATTTATTTACCATTTACAATGTATCAGACCCTCTGCTAAGTAATTTGCAATATTATCTCATTTGATGCTCACAAGCCTGGGAGGTAGGTGCTATTATTTATGCACATTTAAGAGACAAGGAAACTGCAGCAAATAATGCTAAAATGACTTGCCAAGGGTCATACAGGTAGATTCTGAGGTCAAACCTGAACTCTTGGACCAGAACTCTAACCACCATACCATCTGGCTGTCTCAGCATATAAATATGGGGGTATGCATGTATACATGCTCTCTTCTTTCTCTGTCTCTCTGTTTTTCTATCTTGTTTCTCTCTCTCTCTCTCTCTCTCTCTCTCTCCCCCCCCCCATACATTTTATGCTATAGTCAAACTGTTCTACTTCAATGCTCCTGAATGCATTATGATGTTTCTTGCCTCTTTGCTTTTGCTCGCATTGTTATTATGTCTGGAATCTTCTCAAATGCTTTATCTCTTGAATTCTCATCTATTCTTTAAACATCATCAGGAAGCCTTTTTTGTTCTTTTGGTCAATAATAACTCTTCTCAAATATTAAAGAGCATCTCATTTTTCAATTCTTAAATCACACAATATCATGTATTATAACTACTTGTGTTCATGTATTAACCCTTTCCTTGCATATGAGCTCCATTAGGACAACTATGGATCACCCCCAATATCCAACCTTCTATTCTCCTACATATGTTATTAAATATGGCTAGAGGAATTTATTCAATCGACTGGGCCTTCTGCAGATTTATGTTATCTAATCTCAAATGAGCTTTCAAAAATGAAAAGCAGGCTTTTTTTTTACTCTGTCTATTATATTCTTTACCAATGCCTATTCCAAATCCCTCTTTTCTCCTCAAGCCCCTTACACTATCCACTAGTCTTTTACTTTCAACAGAGAACTTTGCCTTCTACTCTACTGAATAGAGGTTACTGTGAGTTTCCTCTTCTCTCCTATTCTATAATTCAAAACCCCTCTACATTATTCTTTTTTTCTCCTCTCTTTTGCTAAAATGTCTGAAAAAGATGTGGTTCTTGTCTTTGCAAAGGAAAATTCCTTGCCTTGTGTTCTTGATCCCTTCCATTCCCCTTTGTCTTCCTTTCCTATCCAAAGTATTTCCTTTCCCTCATCCTCAATCTCTCTTTATTCACTGGTCTGCCACAAACATGTCCAGGATTCTCATATGTTTACAAAAATTATATCTTCGACTCTATATTGAATATTTCAACCATGTACTGTCCTCTATCCTTCAAAATCTCTTGTCCAATCAACACTCACATCTTTGTTAAAATGCAACTTTGGGCTACCTTTTTATCTACCCTCTCCATTCTTGCCATTGTGCTGCTAGAGGAAGCTATACAATGGGGCTGAGCACTCAACACATTTATGCCATTTAATCTCAACTGGTTCTTTGCTACTGAATGAGAATTCCTGAATTCCCATATTTCTTACAGTACTTTTTCGGAGAAAAGTCAGACTTCATACTCTTTTCTCAAATCTTCAATTCACTCTTATCCCTTACCACTCAGCAAAGGATCTTGCCTCTGATTTTGCTTAAAAAAAATCAAGACCATCTGCTTTGAGTTTCCTTTTCTCTTTTATGTTGATCCCAGACCAACCCCGCTTGGCTATAGTTTGGGTCTTGACTGGCTCAAAGTGTATGTAAATAGCAATTGTTTCTGTTTTGGCAAGAAACGTTGAGAGTCTTCCCCTCCCAGATTAATTTTCTATGGCAAAAGAGGTC